>NC_056728.1:1231255953-1231418453 GCF_019279795.1 Protopterus annectens
GATAGAAAAGGGGAAAATAGAAAAGATTGAAAAGTGGGAGACATAGCACATAGGAGCACAAAGAAGGAATGTGTCCAGAGTTTTTTTCTGAAGGAGATGGGAAAGGAAGGGTCCTATATTTCTGGCAGAGGGACTAGACCATTTTATTTTTCAAAATAATTTTATATATGATGTAGGAGAGAAGGTTTAGATAAGGAGGGCGGTGAAGAGTAATTGTTCCCAGGAAATCCAGAGTCCACAGGACCTCAAATGTTTCCACTGCCTGATGGTGGTGCAGTGGAAAACCCTGATGTTGAGGAGGTGCAGGCCTGTAGTAGCTCAGTGGCTAGAGCTGACTAGGGCAGTGAGTCTTGCACCCACTGTAGATGATAATGCATGGATCAAAGTTGTCTGTCCACCATATCCTCAACCAAATTCCAAAGTTTACCATTTGTGTGGCTTGCCAGAATGCTCCATGCCAGGGTGCCTACAGTACTGGTACCATTGTTCTAACCCTGTGAGCATGTCCCTGGATGGGCAGAGGGTGAATGTTCCCCATCCTGGGAGGAAAGTGGTTGGGCCACTCCTGATAGCTCTGGACTTGTGGAAAAGGAAGATAAATGGAAGAGAAAGGAAAAAAGAAAAGCAAAGTGATGTGTAATTAAAATAAGAAAAAGACAGCGGAAGGATACAAGAAATGGAATACAATATTTTCTTAAATGGATTGTGCTGCACTTATCCTTAGAACACACATTACGTCTGCTGTTACATTAGTGAATTACTTCTGGATTTGTACTTAAAAATGAAGTAAAAATATATTTCATTTTTTTTATAGAACAGATTGTTTTGGTCAATGATACTTTATTATTTCAGAAACGTTTATTGTTTGCATACTCTTGAGTAACTTTGGTAAGCTGGTCAATCTTCAGTTTTGGTTGGAACTGTTGTACTGAATCTGATCTTCAGCTGCATAAAAAAAGTTTATCTCCCTTATATGCTTACATTTATTAATCAGCAAAGCACAGAATGTCTTTATCTACTTGTAGTGAATCCACCATTGTTAGGGAATATTTATGTTTAATAGTTATTCCCAAATTTGTTTATTGCAAGTTAAAACAGAAGGATATCATGATTTCCTTCAAATTGTTACATGTTTATAGCTATAGCTTGTCTGCTTTGATGATGGGTATACTATTCAACCTTTGCAGATCTTTTCATTCTGACTTAGCTGCCTACTTAACAGTATGCCTTGCATACTCTACCTGCATGTTTAAGTAATATCACTTTAAACTGTTATAAGGAAGACACATTCTAAATGCTGAAAATAAGACATTGAACGGTGCATTCTCCATTAACTTCTGTGATGGTCATTCAGTTGCTGCTGTCCCCCTCCACTACCATGGCTAGGTGTGTCCGATAACTCTGGTCAGCCATCTTGTATGTGCAGTTAGTATTTTGAAAAGAATGTCTTATAAAATTATCATATTAATAAATACTTGTGGCTTATACAGTGCAATGTATTTTTAAATGTTGTCTGCCTGCAACAGAAAAAATTACCTAGCAAATGATTGCACTAATTCAAGGTATGTATGCGTCAATGCAAATATGTTCATGCCTGTTTGTGTATAAAAACACCTATCTATCTATCTATCTATCTATCTATCTATCTATCTATCTATCTATTTATCTATCTATCTATCTATCTATATACAACCTACTGGAATTAAGAACTCTGGCCTTCTCACTCTAACCTGGTCTCCCCACTCAGCTATCTGGTCAGGCCTGTACCTCTCCAGGTCATCATAACTTTGCTGACATTAGGGCCCAGTGCAGGTGATCCCTGTAAGGGACTACAGGTGCTAATCCAGCTCTTGCCAGATTTCAGCCTTCTTCTCTTCAGTGCTCCCTATTGCACTTTAATTTTTTTGTGGTATTATTCCTGAAGAGGTAGACCATAATCTTTGTCACCTTATTGGACAAGCTTTGAGCTTGTCCTTTTACCTTCACAGATACTGCCATCTTTTGAAAAGCCATAAACAAAGTGAGTAATGGAACTGCACAGCTATGGTTCAGATGGCAGGAACCACAACCTCTGAGGTATGACATCACCATACTCAACCCATATAGCCATGATGGGTTGTTAGCCATGGAAGTGATGTTTTTGTCAAGCCATGTTAACCAACTACATTTTAAAAGGGATGTGTGTGTGTGTGTGTGTGTGTGTGTGTGTGTGTGTGTGTGTGTGTGTATATATATATATATATATATATATATATATATATATATATATATATATATATATATATATATATATATATATATATATATAGGTGTTGTTTAGGTGATTGAATGGTGTGTGTAGTCATCACCCAGAAAAACAAAAATAAAAACAGCACAGCTGATCAAAAATAAGCTGATTGAACATTGCCAGCTTTGTTTCTGGGAAAGGTCACAAACAGTGGAGAGTTACAGCCCACTTGCAAAAAGCACTTATTTTATTTTTATTTATTTTGTTTTTGGATCAACCAGTTTTTCTAGATCTGATACATTTGAATACACAACTAACTGCCATATACTGATTGATATATGAAAGTTGAACTCCCTGTGGTCAAGACCAACTATTCGAACTTCTGAAAAATCAAAGTACAAAAAAATCTGTGTTTTTCGAGGGAGCAAGCCCACATGCACCCTCACACATATCCCCTGCAAGTTATATATATACCAACTACAAGACTGCACTGCAGTAGGGAAAGGACAAATTTCCCAATCTCAGTACAATCCATTCAGCTTTTCAGAAAGTCTCCACCATATGGAGCTCGACAGTCATAAAACTCAATCTCCTAATATAAGCCCATATACACACACAAACACACACACACACACACACACACAAAGGCAACAGCATTTTATGCAAAGTGTACAATCAGCCTGAATTTCCATCAATAACTGTAAACCTGGCCTATTTATCTGCATTTGGTGGAGTTTCGCAGCAATTACTGTTAGTAAGCACAGACTTTATAAAGTAATCTAAAATCCATTTTATAGCTTGAAAATATTTGCAAGCAATGGAAATTTATTTTGATAGAGAAATACTTTAAGAAAAATGTATTTTTCCTGAAGAAAAAACATATCTGCAATTGCTATATGTTATCAGTAATGACAGCTGGGTTAATGGCAAGACCTGGGAATTGCAGGTGTCATTTCTTAAAGCTGAGACTGCATGGCTGTGTGTGTGTGGAGAAGTCAATGAATATTTGTATTGTATGCAGATCTACTGGCATAACACAGGATGCCAGAGGAAATGATAAAAGCTTTTTTTTTTCCTTCTTGTTTTAATATTTGTACTCATGATGGATAGTAGTACAAAAGCTGAGGTGGACATGGTTCAATTAATTTGTGCTTCACTGTATTGTTATGATGACATTATTAGATATACTGTACTCACACTGTAAATGATTTTAAGTTTTCTCTCCTTATGTCCTTCTGCTCCACAGGAGGTTTCTGTCCTCCCTGAACTCACATTAGGACACTTGCATTGCTCTTTGACAGATGTACCTCCGCAGTCAAACTCCCCACCTGACATTGTCCCCAGAGCAGGTCATGCTCAGACTCCCAGGCACTTGGAGCCAGAAGCAAGATCCCCAGTGGGGCTCACCTCCCCACCTCACTGGGTAAGCAAAAAACCAATAACAGTAGTGGTATTTCACTTGTGGCTTAGGCCTCCCACTTATTCTACACCTCTCATGTCTCTTCACAGTGCCAGACTAAAGTCAAGCTCAACAGGGCTGACTGACTCTGCCAAGCCCATTCCCTTAGCTGTGGTTTTGTTAGACAGTAGGTAGGGACAGTGGAAATCTCGTTCATCCATTCATGTGCATCACTAATTAGATGATGAGGCAATTGGCTACCTAAAGAGAGTCATAGTTACTCCCGCCGTTTATCTGTGCTTCATTGAATTTCTTCACTTTGACATTCAGAGCACTGGACAGAAATCACATCGAGTCAACACCCGTCTTGGGCCTTTGTGATGCTTTGTTTTAATTAAACAGTTAGATTCCCCTGGTCTGCACCAGTTCTATGTCATTGTGTATGTATATATGTGGAAGGAATTCAGGCATGCTTTCATATCCTCTGTTGCAGGGGTGATGAGACTGTTTAATTTTGCTACATTGGTTAATCATACATGTTGTCTCAGGTTAAAGCATAATGCCTCTGTAGGTATCAAGACAGAGGAAAAGATAATTTCATCCCTGAGAAGAACTGTGCCCTCATGTGGACCCTAAGGACTTATAGCAAGCATATTTTTGGAAAAGGGCAGCCAAAACAAGATGAAAGAGCAAAAGTGTGTAACCAGGTAGTTGTGGCAATTAATGCTGCTGGGAGGTGAAACTGCACATTGACACAAAGAAAAAAGGGGCAAATGATGTGGTAGGACATACTAGACCTAAGGCAAGAAGGAATGAAATTGTCCATAGCAGTACTGGTGGGGGACCTCCCATACTTATTACTTTAACAGCTGATAAGGAAAACCTGTTCTCCATATGGGAAGATCAGGCTCAGTCCATAGCCATGCAGAGTAAGGTTGTGAACTTCAGGACATACATGAGTTTTATCAGTACTTGGAAATGATAGACACAAGAGATAATGCCATGGTCACACACAGCAGAAACTATGCATCCATACATATACTAGTCAGGACCTATCAGATTCAAGTCACTTGTGTAAGGAGAAGAGGACAGGGTACTGTGTGAAGACATTGCAGCATATCACATCACAACAGAAGTGATTGTCAGGAAAGTACTGGAAATATTAAGGGAGAACTAACATTAAAGAATTCAGGCAGGCTTCATCAGCATTCATCTACATATAGCAAAACAAGTCATTCAGTATCTTAGTCATGAACCACTGTGAGATCTGTGTCAGCCGGATCACCTGCATGCAGTAGGTCAAGTCACTGCTACAAGTCAGTATCAAGCTCAGATCTCAGACCTTCCCCATGAACATGGGCACCACCACCCACCTTATCCTTTGGGGACACATTTGACCTTGGCCCTACTGTTAGTCAAGGGCTATTATGGTAGGCAATGACAGGATGGCATTTCCCAGTTTAACAGCATGAGTTGAGTACACTAATACCACTGTTAAAAAAAGTATTAAAAAATAACCAAATTAATAAATGTATATGTGTATAAACTGGGGTACAGAGGATGGAAGGAAAATGTTTACTTACAAGGTTCTTCATTACTAACAGTTCATCTACATGTATTTATGCTGACTAATGGAATTGCTTACAATACAAAGAAAAATACAATGTGGAAAGAAAGGTGTAGGAGGTAAGTTGCAAGGTGCAATCTTTAAAACCATTAAGGGGCATTCAGTACACGTGTACAATAATGAATGCTAATGCTGACAGCTACATAAATGATAAATTAAAAAAATAATTCATACAAAAGGAAGTTGGGGAAAAACTAATATATACTCTTAGCAGCCTAACCCTACTCGGGCTGAGTCTGAAATTAGTCAGTAGTACTGATGAGTGCACTACCCCGGCAAACAAACAAAAACAAATAAATAAATGAAACACATGATGAACAGTCATCCTGTTGTCAACACTAGCACTGTTGCCACTACACTCTCAGCACTGCACAGATGATGACTGTTATTAATTCTTTTTTTTCAAAACAGGTTTATTGTTTTAACATATAAGAGAAATATCATAACAATTTTATACAAGTAATTAAAATAGGTATTATTATAATATTCAACAAAACAACTAAAGTATTTACAAAGACATCCACTACAATCAGATCAATTAATTAAACTAAAATACCATGCTATTGAAATTAAAATTTTTTTAACAAATTTTGTAAATTATCCCATACAATATAATAAGATGTTTTTCTATTTGTTCTTGTCCTAATTGTGTTTATTTCCATATGGCACACTATATTCATAACATTTTTAAATTCATTGAGCGGAGGAGGTGTATCTGAAATCCAATTTCTAGTTATTATTTTCCTAGCCACTGCTAGAATAGACCATAACAAGGAAGCTAAACCTTTTAACACTTTGAGGTATAGGTGTGTTGAATAATATAAGAGATTTAGAAATAATGAAATTATCTGTAAAAGAGCCTGCAAAAATTCATTAATTGACTTCCAGTATTCTTTCAATTTTATACAGTCATAAAACATATGAGCCCAGTCAGCATTAATTTCTACATTACATCTCTTACATAAATTATCTTTATTATTTATTTTATTCATCATCAAAGGTGTATAAAAGATCTATGTAAAATTTCCATGTATAAAGTCTCCAGACAATGGAAGACGTAGTTCTATAAGCAGATTCCAATATATATCGTTTATCTTGTTGATTTGGTGGGTCCCCATTAATAGAAGTGAAATAATTCCAGTATGAATCTACACTGTAAAAGTTTCTTGTCTGATAATTTTATGTATGTATGAAAGTTTACCTTTATCAGAAACTTTATGTTGTAAATTTAATATCAAGTAATCAATCAGTGTTGGAATAGATTCTTTAACTGTTATAGACATTAGATCTATTTTATTAATGAGATGTTGTCTAAAGGTCTGAACCTCTAAACAGCAAGTTTCTCTTAGATCAAATTCTTGTTTTAAGAAATCTAGATTTTTAACTTTATTATCAGATATCAACTGATACCAGTACCTTAGATCATTATCTATAGCTAAATGAGTTCCTTCAGAAGTAGATGACAAAAGCATACCCTGAGTATACATTATAGGGAATACAATAAAATTCCATTCCCTATACTTAGGGTGCATGAATATAAAGTTATGATAACTAATAATAATATTTAATGGGTAACAAACCATATGTTTAGGTGTAATAGGTGAAATACAAAATTCCTTTAGTAACCATAACATGGAGTTATTTACAATCATATTTTTATGTGTTAAGGAGATTTTCATGAAGTGCATACTAATTAGCTCCCAATAATCTTTCCATTTTGGGACATATGACTGATCTATTAATAAAGTAATAACTTTTACAATAGAAGAGATAGTATATAAATTAAAGTCTGGAAAAGAAATACCCCCTTGAGACCAGCTATTAGTATGTTTCTTTAATGCAATCCTAGGTCTATTAGGTGCCCATAAGACATTTAACATTATTGTATTCAGTTTCTTGATAATTATTTTTGTAGGTGGAAGTATTATTGATTGTATTAAGTATAAAATCTTGGGGAATATTATCATTTTAATAATTGTAAGTCTCTCCTCCATAGTAAAAAACATATTATTCCAGGTATTAAAAAGATTTTGTATATTAAGAAAACAGGTATTATAATTATTATATATAATAGATTTAATATCTTTAGATAGTATTATACCTAAATAAGTTATCTGACCTGAATTGGGTACATATTTAGTAAAATCACTAATGAGAATATTTTTTGTGTATATATAGGTAGTATTTTAGTTTTTTCTTCATTGAATATTAAACCAGAAATACTTTTAAAATTCATCATGTTATCAAATAGAGACTACATAGAAGAATTAGATCCTGCTGATGTAATTAGAACATTATCTGCAAAAAGTTGAATTTTGGATGTTGTATTTTCATCTATTTCAAAACCCTCTATGTCAGTACTGTTTCTGATCAAATTAGCCCAAGGCTCCATTACTAAAGTGAATAATAGTGGAGAAAGTGGACATCCTTGTTTTGTACCTTTAAGAATGGGTATTTTTTGTGAAACATATGTTCCTACCTTAATATAAGCCAACGTTCCTTTGTATAAATGCTCAATTAGATTTACAAATGCATCTGAGAAGTTTGTGCACTTCATTAAGGTAAACAGATAGTCCCAACTTACTGAATCAAATGCTGAACTTATATCAAGACAAATAAGTGTTAAATCTTTCCTTTTCCTATTTGCAAAATCTATTAATGTTAAAGTTCTTCTTATATTATCAAAAGTATTTCTATTTACAATGAAGCCTGTCTGATCTATATCTATAATGCCGGGAATGATTGTCTTCAATCTATCAGCAAAGATACTCATAAACATTTTATAATCAACATTAAGTAATGAGATGGGCCGATATGAAGAACATCTAGTTGGATCTTTATTAGGTTTTAAAATTGGCGAAATAAATGTATATTGCCAAGATGGGGGGGGGTTATTAACTCAGTTTGGGCCAAAATAAAAACCTTATGTATTAATGAATATGTACTTTTAGAAAGGATTTTATATATCTCTGGTATAATACCATCATTACCTGGTGCTTTGTTTGATTTAAGCTTATTTATTTGTGTAATGACCTCTGTATATGAAATACTTTTGTCCAATAGTTTAATCTGTTGTTTATTAAGCTTTTTATTCATGTTTGTGGTTATAAACTCCTTTATTTTATCTTTAGGTTCCATGTTAATGTTATTATGGTTAATTTTGTGAAAGTGATTTCTAAATTCATCTAGTATTTCTGGTATACTAGAAACATTCTTTTTTTCCTTAGAGAAAAGATTTCTTTAATATGGTTTTGTTTATTCAACCTTTTTGTTTTATTTTTAAGTCTATGTAAGTATTTGGGGCTTATTGAATAAGACAAAAACTTGTATTCTCTAAAGTTATTTTAACTTTATAAGTTAAAATTTCTTTGTATTTCTCATTTAGTTTGTTTATTTCTCCAATAACTTTCTTGTCCATAATATTTTCTTTATTATTATGTTTATAAGAGTCTAATTTACTTTGAATATCTAACAATTCCTTATCCCAAGATTTCCTTTTATTATTATACCATCTGATACTTTGTCCATATAGATATGATTTTAAGGCATCCCAAACATAAACAATGGAGACTTCAGGAGTATTATTTATGTCTAAAAATGTTTTACTTCTGAAAGTATATATTCTTTATAGTCTTTTAGTTGAGTTAAGTATGCTGGTATCCTTTTGATCTGAACATTATGAGTATTTTTTATCATGAATTCAAAAACAATTGAATTATGATCAGATATAGGACATGAAATGATTTTGGAATTAATTAAATCTGTTACCATCTGGTTAGAAATAAAGACCCTATCTATTTTTGAATAAGTTTTGTATCTGTTAGAAAAAAGGTGTATGGTAATGATTTTGAATCTATCTGATTATTAATAGCATTCAAATGATAAGAATTAGCAAAATCATTTAAATGTTTTGCATTAGATGTAATTCTTCTTTTCCCTATAGTGGTAGTATCATTTTCATGTAGTATACAATTAAAGTCACCAGCTAAAATAATATCTCCTATAGAGAATGATATGATCTTATCAAGATGATGTTTCACTGTATTAATACCAATTCCAGGTATCCAATATACATTAATTAAAGTGTAAGTCTTCCCATTAATTTGTATTGTAACCATACAAAACATTCCTTTGTCATCCTGATAAGACTTAATGGTTTTAGGAATGGGCATACTTTTATTCCATAAAATAGCCACTCCTCTTTTTTTCTGAGTGTGCTCTGAACTAACCAATACTGTATATTTGTTTGTGGCTAGTTTATCAATATCTTTTTTCAAGAGATGGGTTTCTTGCAGGAAGACTAAGTTGGCCTTATGTAAATTAATGTATCTTATTAGGCTTGCCCTTTTACATGGATTATTCAATCCATTAATGTTTAAAGAAATTCCTTTTAAAGATGTCATTTGGCATTTTAAAACTTAAGAATCTTATGATCAAAATAACAAATAACAAGATAAGTAATGTTACATCTCCTCCTTTAGGTGTACCTTTAAATATAGCTGTATTTATTGAATCTCTTATGGGATTTCGTATAGGATTCAATTTTGTTTGTAGTGACAATGAATGTACAAAATATATTGTGGATGTCAAAACTATATACAAATAACAATGAACAAGTGAAAATAATGTAAGGATTAAACCTTGCATCCAGCCTGGAGTTATAAACTCCAACTTAGAGTAGTATTTACCACTCAAGTTAACCCTAAGCAGCAGTACCTCAGCTACCACCTTATCAATTTAATACTAGTTATATTTAACTGAGGTTAACAGTTTTCAATTCAATTATCTAGCAAGACAAGACTACACATTTGGTAAAACAGCATCATATAAACTAAAATAAACCTTTTTTTTTTAAAAACTGTTCATACTACTATATACATCCATGTAATATAAAACACTTGTATTCAAATAGCATTCAAATAATCTTGATGTTAGAAATCAAGAGGAGAGAAAAATAAGTTTTAACATTCATTTAAATCAAAAACTTTGGCTAATATGATTCAGACATTACATATATTAAGATGCATCTATTTTCTGTCATGTAAATGCAATTAACAGCTTCCAAAAAAAACCTTGAATTGCTTGTATATGAGCATTTACTCAAACTCATTATTGTCAATAGAATAAAATATTGTATTCATAGAAATTGTTATAAATCATACTGCATAGTTATGCAGATTCTCAGAAACACTTATATACATATATACATACACACACACACACACACACACACACACACACACATATATATATATATATATATATATATACACACACACACACACACACACACACACATATATATATATATATATATATATACACATACACACACACACACACACACACACACACACACACACACACACACACACACACACACACACACACACACACACACACACACACACACACACACACATATATATATATATATACACACACACACACACACACACACACACACACATATATATATATATATATATATATACACACACACACACACACATATATATATATATATATATATATATATATATATATACACACACACACACACACACACACACACACACACACACACACACACACACACACACATATATATCTGATCTCACTGAGTTGTGTCCTTACTGAGCACCATCTTACTTGCTGTCCCTACAATAAATCTGTCTGCTTTATACAAAATAATGCACAGCAAACACATTTTAGTAACCAGATTTTACAATGCTATACTACTGCTTTAAAATATATCACATGACAATTTCTTCCAGTATAGAGTTATAAAATTATTTATGCTTGTCAATCAGATGAATTAAATGAGTTATAGTAATGTATATGTTTGGAACATAAGTTTTAACACAGATTATTAAGCTGCTGTTAAGTAGATTTTCAAAAACACTTGAGTAAATGTTTCATTTTCTATGCCTTCTAAAATAAGACATTTACTTACTACAAGAAACTGTATCATTTAAACTCATTATAACTGACATATTTTATGAATTATAACATAGATATTTAAGTAATTATATAAAATAACTCACATTTAGATGTTAAAGAGTTCATTTTCCTTCACATAGTCGCATTTGTATCATTTCTATTTCCTGGTAGAGTGTCACTTCTGAATCTGTGATGTGTCAGTGTGATATCTAGGTCAAAGGTGAGACTAGCTGCTTTCAGCTTCTCTGTGAGAATTCTGGGAGTTGAAGCTTTTGAAGTAGCTCATGGACACTGTGCATGAGACAGCCCACATCCCAGATTGTCTCTCTTAACATTTTGGCCGGAAACTTATTAAAAACTAGTGACAAACATTCATTTAGCAGTGTAAATGCATCTAAACATGACAAAACCTTCACAATGTATTTTACATGTTATTACAGCCTCTATGTAAGTGAAATTAAGCCCAAAATTATTAATAAGTAATAAAACTCAATATTTTGTCCCAACTCAATTTTATGCTAATCTTATTATTTACTGTGTCTATATGATCAAAAGCATTTCTATATATTAATAAAGAAAAGAAAAGAGAGTAGAAAGTAAAAGGGTGTAAGGCAGAAATAAAAAAAATGTAAGAGAAAGCTATAAGAAGTATATACAATGGAATATTACTTACTGTTTATATTAATAGAGTTAAAAATAAAACATATTATTTACTATTATTTAGTTCTAATTATTATTAGTTAAAGCATTACAGATTATTTACAAACAAGCATAAGCAGTGTAATCAAGAAAGTATAATTAGGAATAGCATTTGAAGAACATATAAACTTTTACAAGGAATAAATATGTTATTGTTCTATTAATCATATTTTCATTACTCTTCTCTCCTGCCCTCCCCACCCTTTACCCACTACATAATCTAAATAGAATGTCATTGTTTAAACAAAGAAAAGAAGAAAAGGAGAAGAAAAAAAAAAGATAAAGAAAAAATGTATCAAATTACTGACCTTACTTCTCCTTTTCAGAAAGAGAAACAAGTTGAATCACAACTTGCCATTAAATCTCCAGATATTTTGACTAGTTATGAAACAAAACATTTCTTTGCACACAGAGAATAACTTTGATTAAATCTTTTCAAAATATTTGTTGCTTCTTGGAAATGCAGGAACTATATTTACAAAGATTAATAATGAAATAAAATGATGAGAGAAAAAAAAACATAGAACAGATCATTTGTTTTTTAGTCTCTTCTTCTTCTCTGAAGTCTTCCACGAAGTTTCAGTTGCCAGTCTCTTTAATGAAGGACTAGCCCATTCCATTTCTTCTATTTTATCCAAAATCTTATTTTTTTGATAAACAGTAAGGCAGAGTCTAAGTCATCGAAAATTTTAGGACCATCAGGAAGGAAGATTTTAAGCTTGGCAGGAAACAGAAGGTATGTTTTAAACTGTGCTTTTAAGCTCCCTTATTAGTGGCAGAAAAACTTTTCTTTTAGCTATTACCATGGAAGAATAGTCATTGTCAAAGCACAGTTGTCTCATTAATCTTAACAGGAGCTTTAGCCCAAGCAGATTTAAGAACCATCTCTTTATCAAAGATGATAGAAATCTAACTATAACTGATCTAGGGTAGTTTTTGTTAGAGTTAGTATTAGCTATAGATCTATGTGCTCTTCGATACCAAAAGAGAATGCTTCTGGTAAGTCTAAAGTTTTAGGGAGCCATGTTGTTAAAAAGAAGTAATATTGTTACCTTCAATATTTTCTGGCAGTCCAAAACCCTAATGTTATTGCGCCTCGATCTATTTTCCAGGTCATCCAGCTTTGTTTGTAAATGTGTATTTTGTTTCAGCAGAAACTCAATGTTGATTTCCTCTTCTTGTATTCTATTTTCCATGTCATTCACAGCTTCTTCTATGCCTGTCATCTGGATCTTCTGTTGTTGCAGGTCTATATGTAACAAGTCTATTTGTTTTGTAGTTTTTCTATGAAGGTGTCTATTTTAGTATCCATTTTATCCATCTTAGCAGTAAGTTGCTGGATTATAATTATCAGAGACTGAAGTTCTTTCTTGATGCTGGAGTCTTGAGAATTTGTCTTACTGGAACTCATTTCAGACTGATAAACTGACAGGAAAATTTCCAAAGTGATTTCTGACAGGAATATTGTTAAGATTTCCTTTCTTTTTTAGATATAGTTCAAGAACTATATAAAACAAACATATTTAGAAAGAAAATTACTTCAAAAATTAATTTTTTAAGTAATTAATTCCTGTCAGTGTAATGAAATTGGTGGAGCTGAAGAAATCTGCTGCTATCCTGTGTTCATCCTTGGCCACGCCCCCGACTGTTACTAATTCTGATGACACCGTGGTCAGTGTCTATGACAGAAATAATTAATCTTATGTGCAGTACCTTACTAAATCAAATAATTGCTTCTTATTTAACAGAACTAAAAGTGGATAAACATGAGCTACAAAACAAAAAAATGTCATACATTTTCCTTCCTTCCTTGTGCCTGATATCAACTCATGAAAAATCTCAAGTTGGGATAGAGTAGCAGTCTATCACTTCTCTCAAGTTCTGCAATAACAATGGCAGTTTTACATTAATTAAATTTGCGACACAAACAGAATGTGCATACTGGTATACATCTCCCAAAAAAGTTAATTTGGCAAAACAGTGGAGAATATATTTCGGCCTTATGATACCAATTCTTTTCACTGCACAGGTCTCAGTGAACAATTAAACATAAATATTATAAAGAGTATATATATATATATATATATATATATATATATATATATATATATATATATATATATATTTATGCCTTATGAATAACTGTTTTGTAGAAAAAAATATTTAAAGGTAAGAGGAACTGTCTGGTGAACAGTGACAGTAGACCATGCATCACACATCACAGTCCACCCATAGTACTGGATGCATTATTTATAATCTATCTGTTTTTTATACTGAGGAAACACTAACCTGAATGTCATGGTCTATAGTCATAGACTAGACTTTGCCTCTTTACCCACACAGCCATATACACGTAAGACTCTGCTACACAGGGTCCCTTCCTACTGTTGCCAGCTGGTCAGCAATACTACCATTAATCCTGGTAGTACCTGTGCTGGGAGCTGTAGTGACATCATGGGTCATTTCTCCACCAGACTGGCACGTGATTCTGCATGCAGTAGCAGGGTCATACTGCAAGGCTCCCCCAGGCTCATCCAGCTAATAGAAAAACAGGATATAACCAGGCAGGATACTCTCAGGATGACAATCTGTTTCTGTGACAAGGCAGTGTTATAACTTTCCTTTGCAGCTTCCATCAAATTCCTCACTGGATTCATGAGCCAGGGCACAAATGGATAGCGAGCATTACCTGAAAAACACAATCAAAGAAAAGAAAAGGGAAGAGGAGAGAAAAAAAGGATGAGTTTAGTAATAAGCAATACATTTAACTAAAAATAACTACTTAGATAATTAAAATTAAAATTTAACTTACCAACATGGTATCCAAGGTGCATCCTACCATACACAAAAATATTGAGGTTATACATACCTTAGTATCCACAGGGATTGGAAGTCCATGCACACACACACCCTCCAGTTTCTGTATGTGGGCCATGCATGGTCACTAAAGCCCTTAAAATGTCCCAGTCTGCTCCAGATATATCAAAAACTGCCTGATTATCAAAATTGTATCTTTGTCTTTTTGGCCATCAAGCACCACTGTGCACCTATGGTTTTGGCTTGACCAAGTCAAGCAGATCAGACCAGGAAACAAGCATGCTAGAAGCAAAAGCAACAATCTTCGCCAAATGCAAAGCAGGTAGAATGTAGATGGAGCAGAAATGCATCAAGAAATTCTACATAAGTTCTCATTAGAATCCAGGAACCAAAAAACAAGCCAGTGTTGGAATTACACTAGTAAAACAATAATAATGCTGAACCAGGTGTTAAAACAAACCTTTACATCCAGTTTACTGAAGTTTAAGCACTTCCGTTCACTGTTCGGTGGAACTTCATCAAAAATGTGGCAGCCATCTTGTTTTAGGGTTTAAGTAGCCTTAAAGCCACAAAAACTCTGCAGCATTTAAAGGTATACACCATAACTTTAAAAATTTTGAAGATTAGTCAGAAGTTTCATAATACAAACCTAACATTAAAAACAATTATCAAATCATTTAATAACTTTCAGAATAATATTAAAACTATAAAAACACTTTAGAAAATGGATTAAAAAATCAAATAAGCACCATCAGATGAAATAGTTATAATCTAGCAGCTTTGATTCTTAACATAGGTTTAAGAGAAGTGACATCGCTGATGCCTTGTGAATTACAGGAATTGAGTAACAATTGCCAAAACATTTCCCTTTGGTCAAGTATAATCTCCAAGTCACCCCCCTCTAATACTAGGTGTAACGTTTTCAGGAATACTGAATACAAATTTACTGAAATCATGGCATGATAGTGAGTGTTTATATAAGGCATTCACTTCAAGCCCTTAGCTAATTGCATACTTGACTTGATAAATTCTGTTCCACAAAGGACCTACTGTCTTGCTGACGTAGAACACCAGACAAGAGGAACAGAAAGCAATGTATACTACCCCCTTAGCAGTATAGTTGTAGTTCCCCTTCAATAAGAGCAACCTGGGGTAGCCAGCCACTGAAAAGTATGTTCCCTTGAGAATATATCTACATTGCTTGCCCATCCCACAACAATTCATGCCCCTATTCTCATTTGAAGCATTTTACATGTTGTGATGTTTTTCTAAAATAACCTTTAAATTGGTACTGTTCTTGTATACAAATTTTGGCTGCTGATCCAACTGGTCAAGCAGCCCAAAAGCACTAAAAACTGTCTTCCAGTAGCTCTCAATACCTTTTTTAGGGAGGAAATATTAAATAACAAAGACCTGACTTGTCAGTTTTCTTACCAGTCACATGAACAGTCAACTCATGGGGGCAACTCAGTAGGAGACCATATTTAATGTGCCTAACCTCTAAAATCCATTTCTTAAAATCCCGTAACAACATTGAGGGTAAACCACAGTCCATAAGTAAAGTATGTGTCCTTTAGCAATACTTCTTTTCTGCCACTTAGGGTGTTGAATTGTGTAGTGTAAGAAAGCATTTGAAAAAAGTTTCTTTTTTAAATAGCTTAGATTCATACCTCCCTTCAGATAAATTTTCTGTATAGGGTAATGTCTAGGTAGTTAATAGAATTGTCACTGGCCTGATATGAAAAGTACAAGAAGTCAGTAGAGCCATTCAAAAAATCCATAAATTCTTGTAACTCAGTGAGGTTCCCCTTCCAAAGAATAAATATATCATCCAGGTACCTCATGTAAACCTTGACCTTGGAAAAAAGGGGGGAAACAAATATTTTTATGGTTTCCCAATACCATAACACCATGTTTGCAAATACAGGCACTGAAGCTGCCCACTATCGCTACACCCCTGTATTGCTTGCAGTATTTCTCCTCAAAACTACAAAATTGTTTTAAGCACTATTTCCATACATTGAAAAATGAAACTAATTTCAGCCTGGTCTAGGTTGGTACCATTAGCCCTTGCACCCAGGAACCATTCCATGGCTTCACCATGAGGAATGACAGAGAACGAGTTGTTGATGTCTATAGTCACAAATAGGGCATCAAATAAAACTTTGACATCTACAATTGCCTATAGAAAGTGCCAAGAATCTTTTAATAATTTTTTTTTATCCATAATGAAAATTTTAACTTAAAGTAGAACAACTTGCCCAAAGATTCAGCCTTTAACCACGTTGAAGCCACTATGGGTCTGAGTGGGGGGGTTGGCTATTGATTTGTGAATCTTAGGGATTCCAAATATTCCTGGAACCCAGGGATGCTTGACTTCAAGATAGTCTCTTAACTTTGGTGGTAAATCAAAGGTAGTGTACAAGTCTTTGCATAGTCAATGCACCTGTAGGCTATGTTAATCTTGTTACGTGAAACTTCCATCATCACCATTGTTTAAAAATTCATGTAAACGATAGTCTATGATAACAATCCCCCCTCCCACCCTTGTCTGGTTTCATCACACATACACTATCATTAGATAGTCTAAACAAAAGTTCTCTTTCATCGGGGGTTAAATTATAAAACCTTTTCCTCTTCTTGTATCTCCATTCTCTCATGCTGTTTTCACATAACTGTTCAAAAAGCCAGATGGGGGATGCTAAGGGGGATTAAAAATACTACTTCTCCCCGACTCATTAAAAGCACCACGCTAACTGTTAAGTGGCATCAACCGTTTCAAGTTCAATTCTCTAGTGTGCAGTTTTAATTCAGTCAGGATATCTACTAATTGTGGTGACTTGAAGGCACAAACTTAAACCCTTTTTGAAATAACGAACCAAAAAGGGAAGAAATAGGCAATAAAGAAAAATTGTATGTAGTGCATCCATCAAAAATATGTGCAGTACCTTCAACCAGTGTATCCAAAACTTCTGAAGAAATTATTTCCGTGGAAATTATTTCCGACCTCAACGGTTCTTGTACTTGAACAAAGGGAAATGTTTTGGCAATTGTTATTCAATTCCTGTAACCCACCAGGCATCAATGATGTCATTATTGTTTTGTCTCATTAGAATCCTATTAATCCTTCATTTACATGTGTCGATTTGAGGTTACTGTATAAATGCAAATACCTTTTATGAAGTTTGCCTTGGCTGTGTTAACATGCAGACAGCACAGACTGACATTACTCATATGGATAACTACTATGAATACCACCCTAACATTATATTACATTCGTGCATATATCCAGCACAGCAGACTGATGTTTTTGTGGCATTATGATATGTATGGTGCAAAAAGAACAGCTACCTCTAAGCATCCTGGGTCATTAAACATGAAAGTCTCATTGCAGACTTAGGATTTATTTATTTAGTACTTTTCATACTGTCAGGTACTCAGAATTCATTTTTTTTCTATAGTCCGTCAGCGTTAGTTAATGAGATATGATGTTATCTTGTTTTTATTTTAAAGAGTTCTTAAAACCATTTGAATACAAAAACCAACAGCCAAGCCAAAGACCTTAAAATGACCTGTTTATTTCTTAATAAAGTATCTGAAAAAGGCTAATGAGTGATCACAGTATATTACCCATTGAATGCACTAATTGCCAACTGAAAAGCAGATTAAAAAACAAATTAAGCAGCAATCTTCTGCACATTGGTTGCATCTTTTTACTGAAAAGAAACAGATAATAAAGCAATCCTCTAAGATGCCAGACGGTACTGGATATTTGCTTAGAACAAAAAAAGGAATGACTCCAATGTGAAAACAACATTTGTGAGCATGTTAATTAGTGGTAAGAATGTGACAGGCCATTTCTTATCATTCAGTGCATTGGCAACACAGTCATATGACCTTTGAGGTCATGTCAGTGTTAGGCCAAAGAAAGGTCTTCCTAGTAGGCACTTACTTTGATATGCGAGTATCACATTTGGCATCTACCTACATGACAATAAAACTGATTTCTTACATTAGCTTAATTAAGCAGTAAACAGGTAAAAAAGGAAAACATTTACTGTGGTTCTTATCAGCTTTAGTGATTACCCTTTTCATTTTACATTGTTACTCCAAGGGCTCCATGAATCAAGCCGTCTTTTGTCACAAACATAGGTAAATTCTAAAATAATGAAAATGTCCATTTTTATCATCAGCAACAAAATTAGCTACTTTTCATTTTTCTTCCTTTTCTGTCTCCCACTGCGGTCACCGACCACAGTAGCCCACCTTCCACTTAGATCAGTGATAGTGGCAGTGTCCAATATTCCATTATCTACTGTCTCTGTCAGGGTATTAACAGGAACAGACATGTCTTTGTTCAAAAGTACATGACAAGAAACAGAAGAATATATTTCTTTAACTCATAATGACTTTGACTTAATATCCATAACTTAGCTATTTCAGAGAATGTGTGTGCCTAAAACGTCCAGTATGTATCTATGGGACCCTGTCTCATGAATTATTCCCTAGTCATTGCACAAGTCATCGCACCCTTTTGGCCTGTGTCCAAGTCTAAATATAAACAAACCCATCTTAGTGTATTTGTTTAATCTCTCTGTCTCTCTAAAGCTGAGAAAAAACATGCACAGCTAAGAGCCCATCTGATAACAGGGTGAGGGGTGTACAGAACCTGCAGATGGCCAAGTACTTAAATAATAAATTTATTTTACTTAGTTAATTTGATTCCAAAGAAGACCCACAGTCCAGCACTCAACCTATTATATTAAAGATATACCACCACCACATTATTGCCCTTTCCTGGGCATCAGGATTTTCACTTTAACAGTAAAAGAAGCATGCATGTCTTTGTTCATAAGTACATGACAAGAAACAGAAGAAAATATTTGTTTACTTACAATGACTTTGACCTAATACCCATAACTTAGCTATTTCAGGGAAAGTGTGTGGTTAAATCTTCCAATATGATATCTAGCACTCCTTAAAATGGAAAACACCAACATTTGTGCTGTAACAGAAACCTGGTTCAAGGCAGCAGAAAGCACCCCTGCACTACCAGGCTATAACTCATTCCACACCTTTCGGCTCAAGAACTTGGACAGAAGCTCCAAAGGTGGTGGGGTTTCCATATTCATAAAGGATGTGCAGACCTCCAGACTGGTAGCCCAGCATAACACATCAGAGATACTTCAGCTGCAGCTAACATTGTTAAGACAACGATTCAGGTCGTAGCCTGCTATAGTTCCTCAACCATGTCCCAAGACTCGCACTCCATGTTCCTAAGCACCCTGGAGAATATTAGAGTCCAACCAAACACTCTCATACTGGGTGACTTCAACTACCCCTCCATTAAGTGGGAAAACTACTCATGTGCCAATACACTTCCCCAACGTTTCCTGGAATTCATTAATTCCATTGCCCTGGATCAGCTTGTTCTTACCCCCACTAGAGGTAGCAACATCCTTGACCCGGCCATTACTAACATGGGCAACCATTGCTCTCCACCAGTAGTCAACTCCTCCCTGATTAGATCTGACCACAAACTAATAACCTTGGAAATCCACATCCCGCCCACCCACCCCCACAAAGGTAACCACCATGAGAAACTTCTCCAAAGCTAACTTTGGGCTCCTAAAAACAGAGGTGGCAAACTTCACGGCACCCATGCAAATGAAGAATACTTGCATGACCGCCGAATCATACACCAATGCACTGCACGAACATGTACACAAATGCATGGATCTCACCATACCCAATAGAACCAAGACGCTCTCTTCCAAAAAAAGAAAGCCAATCTGGTGGTCCCCTGCCATAAACAAAGTCTACAACAGAAGGAGGAAACTGATGTGGAATAAGGTGAA
The DNA here is from genome assembly GCF_019279795.1 of Protopterus annectens. Taxonomy (NCBI): domain Eukaryota; kingdom Metazoa; phylum Chordata; order Ceratodontiformes; family Protopteridae; genus Protopterus; species Protopterus annectens. Next base: position 1,231,276,524 of record NC_056728.1, read on the forward strand.
GTCCCAAGACTGGAAAAACTCTCTTATCAGCCTCAACAAAAAGTTGAGATACCTCATCAAATCCTCTAAAGCTAGCTATGAAAACAGAATTGCAGCAGATAGTAAAGACGACCACAAAGCCTTTGATAGTTATGTAAAGAATCTCTATGGCAATATCCAGATTTGCTATGAGCTACTGCACAATGGTACCTCCTATACCAAGCCAACAGATATTGCCAATATACTGGCTGACAGATTCAGTGCCAGCTTCACCCTTCTATTCCCACCCAAAGGACCAATCACAATACCAGTAGATTGCCAGGCACCCAGTATTACTGCTGCATAGGTTAAAACAGCACTGTCCAAGGCCAAGAATACAGCTTCTATGGGACCTGACAATATCTTTGGCTGTGTTCCACATGAACTACAGAATGGACTGGCTCCTCACCTGGGTGCCCTGTTCAATCACAGCCTCACCTCAGGCTTTGTCCCTACCAAATGGTGCACTGCTCAGTAATCCCTCTCCACAAAGGAGGAGTGACTGCACACCCTGGGAACTATTGCCCCATTAACCTGACGAGTCTGATATTCCAAGCTATGGAATGCATCATCATGGACCTAATAAACAAGATATAGGGAATCTCCAAATTTTGGATCCCACACAGTTTGGTTTTGTGAAGGGTAGATCATGCCTTCTCAACTTGGTTGACTTCTTTGAGTCAGTCACCAGAGCTGTGGATGAAAGCAAGGTGTTTCACATAGCCTAACTTGATCTGGCCAAGGCCTTTGATACCATTACCCACTCAGGAATCATATAAAAACTCACTAAGCTAGGCATCAACCCCTATATCACTAGGTGGGTTGCAAACTGGCTCACAGATAAAACCCACAGTGTAAAAGTAGCTGCCGACCAGTCATGAGTGGAGTCCCACAGGGATTGGTCCTGTGTCCTCTCCTGTTTGGTATCTACTTCTCTGACATCCAGGCTAACACGAAGGGACTCTGGCTGACAAAGTTTGCAGATGATTGCAAGTTGGGAGCTATTATTAACTCCCCAAGTGATGTTGACATCCTACAGAAAGGCCTCACTGAGACCAACGACTGGTGTCAGAATCATGGCCTTAAGCTCAATGCCAAAAAATGTGTCGTCATCCCCTTTGGAAAAAACAGTTAACATGAATTACATCGATGGTAGCCCACTGAACACAGAAGGTGTTATAAGAGTCTGGGAGCACAGGTTGACAGCAACCTCTCTTTTGACCACCATATTGCCACTGTGATCAAAAAGTCCTTCTATGTGGTACATCTCATTACTAATGGTTTTGCATCCAGGAAGAAAGAGGTCATTCTCTCCCTCTACTCTTCCCTCATTAGGCCAATCATCAGGTACAATGCCCCATTTGGCATGTACCTCACTATACACCTGCAACAACTGGAGATGCCACAAAAGTACCTCACAAAGAGGATCCTAGGCCTTAAACACTTGTCCTATATGGACAGACTCAAAAAAACCCTACTATTCTCTGTCTCATATCGCCTACTTAGAACCAATCTCTGCTTGACTTACAAAGCCATGTCTGACCCAGCTCTGTTAGAAATGCTACATCTAAAGAAATCCCAATCCCTCCACACCACACATTCCAGAGACCTCAACTTCATTACTACAATCAACAGAACGTGCTGGAGGGATAGGTTTCTAACCCAGAGACTGCCTGTGCTATGGAATAGATGTTCCATACATGTCAAGCAGAGCACCTCACTGGCCCTCTTCAAGAGAAATCTTGATGAGTGGATGGGAAATAGAAAATTCACCCCTGGGATCACCCCAGTGGTTCTACTCGACAGAGGCAGTGGGAACTAAGGTCAGTGGCACAATGGCTGGGTAATCCTATGGGCTAGGCTTGTAAAGGCTCCAAGACCATTAGCCTAGTACACACCTATGAACCTATGTGCCCCTGTCTAATGGCACAATTGATCACATGCAATGATTTAAGCTGAAATACAAAAGAATGCTATCTGATACACATGACACTGACCTCAGATGACAATATAACAAATGCAAATCAAAATAATGATATATGCCCATTATTAAAAACCTATAAAAATGTAGCTCAAAATGTTAACAATGGCCATTGTTATAATTGTCCATATAATTTATGGACGGCAGTAATAATCTAACCTAAAACTTTCAATACAGTCATTTTCAGAGTACATTAAACTTAAGATAGATATAATTTTGTAAATACAGGCCCAAAATGAGAATTTGCATTTGTGTAATGTGTGTATATTCAAACACTTTTCATTCTAAGGGAGGCTCATAAGAATAAACATGCTGAAAACAGGTATGCTACAATCCAGTGAGTATAGTTTTGTGATCAGCTCTAAAGTGATTTCTTTTCATCATGGTTTATCAAAACCAAATTAACTTACTAAACTGCAAAAGTCAGTCACTCCTGTTGCATAGATTATAGCCCTGATTATAGCCCAGATGACGTAAGATTCAGTTAGTGGTTTGGATGACTGTCAGAGTGACTAGGAAGGTAGGTGTACCAATCCTGGAGGGATGGACAGTACTGTGCCTTGTCCAATGAGATCCAGTGGAGAACATGACTCAGACGAGTTTGGGAGGATCTGAGAGGCTGAGGTAGTTGTCTTTTATCTATAGTCCCAGTGTTAAAACTTCAAGGAAAAATAAGAGTAGCAAACCTGGCTGGTCGAGGCTATCTTGTTATTAATTGATAGCTAAGATAAGAAGAAGAATGTTAAGCAGCGGACAACGCTCTTTACTCCTTCAGAGGAGGAAAATTGACGCTGCAAACTAGACCCCCTAATGATGGCTGAGGATGCAAAGTAGCATCAAGCAGCTTGTCATGTTTTTTTTCAGTGTTTTGTGCCCCTCAGTTTTCTAGTGTTCACATCAGCCTCCATTGTGAACCCAGAACTACAACGGAACCACTAGTGTGCATGTTCAGTACTGTAAAAGGAGGTGACATGCATGCAGGCTCCTGCACATGATCTTCAGGACATCTACACGTCTCACATCCATGGAAGTAGCAAACTAGTATTTTTTCGACCCACCCTTGGAGGTAAATGCTTCATTCCTGTAGCCTCGTCCTCTGAAATCAGGTAGTAGGCTTCCATCTGCCTATTTTGGCAAATATCCAGACGTGCATGACTCATGCAACTAGCTGCAAGCAAGTCATCACATAGGTGAGCATTTTGTTTCTGCACTAGTATTACTGCATTGTTTTTGTCTTAGTGCAAAAATTGCATTGACAAATGTTTCTTCTGTGATCATCTGTGTCTTCACTGAAAAACAAAGGCCTCCACTCTATATTTTGTATATTTGTGTATACCATCTAAATTAAAGGAATATATATCCATACTATTTTTTTTCTTAATCACCATTTCAGTACTGAATGGTATATGTATGTGTGTATTTCACTAAAGCCATGTAACTGGAACAATTCATCATTGTCTGTACATGCAGCTGAGAGCACCAGTAAAAATAGAGAAGTATCTATGTGAATCCATCTGATAAGGATGTTATTTCTTTCTTTTTTTTTCTTTTTTTTTTTTGATAACTGCAGCCAAGAACAGAAGGGAATAAAAGTTTAGACTAGCTTAAAAAACTCTCACTAAAATGGAAACATTATCTGATTATCAATAAAAATACAAATACTGCAGGTAGCTGTAACCTGAAATCTATAAATCAAAGGAAAGGATGCATCCTGTGATATATTTTGATGAATTTTAAACAAGCTCAGAAGTATTAAAATTGCAATCAAATATTAAAGTAAAAGTTTCTTCAGACATTACAAATCAAAACAAGCATTCTGGGATCTGAAAATATCAGATGATTAAGGTTTCTACCTAGAACAATGTGATATATATAATACAGAAAGTGGTTATGACACCCTAAGCAAATGGCTCAGCTGGAAGTGAATGCTTTATAGCAATTGATATTTATATTTGATTTAAAGAACACTGATCATTTTAAAATCCTCAGAATTAAACAGTGACCATTTAGCAGAGTCTGTAGATTACAAGCTCAGTGCCAAAAAGTGTATTGCCATCCCCTTTGGTAAAAACTCTGTACCCATGAACTATCACATAGCTGGTAGTCTACTTAATGCCGAAAATGTGATGACAACTTGGGACACAGGTGGACAGTAGTCTCTCCTTTGATAATCACATCGCCACAGTGGTCAGGAAATCCTTCTACGTGGCTCATCTCATCACAAAAGGATTCTCATCCAGAACAAAAGAGGTCATTGTTCCCCTCTACTCATCACTCATTAGACCCATTATAGAGTACAATGCCCCTTTTGGTATGTACCTCACAAGACATCTACAACAACTGGAAAGACCACAGTAATACCTCACAAAGAGGATTACTGGCCTCAAGCAGATGCCCTATGCAGACTGCCTCAAAAAACTACAGCTTTACTCCATCGCATATTGGCTACTCAGGGGCGATCTCTGCCTAACATACAAAGCTGTGTCAAACCTAGAGCTGTTGGACATGCTTCACTTAAAGAAATCCCAATCCCTCTGAGTTACACACTCTAGGGACCTAAACCTTGTCACCACAATAAACAGAACATGCTGGAGGGATAGATTCCTGTCCCAGAGACTTCCCATACTCTGGAACAGACTACCTATCTATGTCAAACAGAACTCCTCATTAGCACTCTTCAATAAAAATCTTGATGATTGGATGGGAAATGGGAAATTCACCCCAGGGATCACTTCTGTGGCTCTGCTCGACAGGGGCACAGGAAAATCATTTTCTTGGGTGGCGAAAGTCAGGGTACATTTTTTGGCTAGGCTTATATAGGCCCTAGGGCCAATAGCCTAGTACCTACCTATGAACCTATGAACAGGAAATGGTGACAAATCAAAGTGCTTTGTAGACTCCCTTTGTAAGTGCTTTGTAGACTACTCCTGTGTATTTCTCAGACCTGCAGCATTTGCAGTGGGGGAATAAAAATATTGAATTTTAAAAGAGAACTGGGACAGGTTGAGGGCTTAAAGCTGACTACCTACATTCAGTCCATGGGATTATTTTTACAGAACAAATACATAACACTCTGTATGTGTATGAGTCAGACAGTAGGCATTCTAGAGAACGTGTCAAATGATAAATGTAACCCTGCTGTAAAACTCTAGACCAGTGATTCCAAAACTGTGGTCCGTGGATTCCTAGGGGTCTGTATGATAATTTCTAGGGGTCTGCGCATCCACTTCTGCAGCATACTGATGACTGACCTTGTTGTAGTAAAAAAAAAAATAATAATAATTTTCCACTATGGCTACGTAGCTCATCCTCAATAAAACAAACAAAAAAAAAAATTAAAGAAAGAAAACAAAGACTTCCATGTTTGCAGCTGCAAAGCCTAAAGTCTGCATTCACAGCTAAACACCTGCTTTATCTGAGTTAAAAAAGGAAGGAGAATACCAATAACTTCTGCGTTTGATACTGAGGCTGAACAGCTGCTTGCTTGCCCTGTGTTTTCTGGCTGGCAGTTGGAACTTTGAGGGAAATTTAAACAAACTGTTCTGTTCCCTCCATGTTATAGTGGTGGATTTAGGCTGGTTGCAGGGATGCACAACTTTCTCTAGCATAGCAAAGCTGGTACTGCAGAGATGATCACAAAGATCTTGTTCCAGTAATTCAGGAGCAATTGTCCGCAGACCCTGAAGGTGTTTTTTTTTTTTTGTTTGTATTTGTTAAACAAGGTGTGACATCTCCACTCTGGGCCAGTAATCAAGGAGCCTGAATGCTCACCACTGACACGAGAGAGGGACATTCACTTGGAACAAAAATGGATACACCCAGTATTTCCAGATGCAGCTCTGTGCATCAGAGCACACAGGCAGCACACTCCATCTGGGATCTGGGCTTCTCTATCTGTCTCCCTCAGGTCCCCAGTAAGACTCCCCAGTGGCACAGCTGTAGAGTTGAGACCTCAGCTGAGTGTCTAAGCCAAGTTCTTCACTACTCTCTCTGTGAAACCAGTGCTTTGTACCCCTGCTCCAAGCAGCTGACACACACAATCTTTGAGATTTGATTTTCACAGACACACACACACACACACACACACACACACACCTGGGAAAGGCTGGAACAGATTTACTAGCTATGCCCCCTTCTACCCAGACTAGGTAGTTGCACCGCCTTAAGACACTCCAAAACCAGCTACTCTAAAACTCTTGCTAGGGTACCCAATTATATTGAGTGAAATTAATATTAATACAAATGGTAATGTTGACCCAACAGCAAGACTGTCAGGAGTGGCCACAGTGCCAACGAATGCATATAAGCACTCTCAAAGGTTAAATATTCTCTAAAGTACCAGCCACAATGAAAGTTTATATATATTTAATAATAAATAATAAAAGAATATGAAAAATACTAAATATCTATTTACAATAGACACCAACGTTTCAATCACAGGAAATATTAAAATAACACAGAGGAATTGATTCACACAGATAAAGAAAAACAGTACTTATCTAATCTCACTATATTTTCCTGACTGCTCTAAAGAATTATTATTCCCTGGTCACTTACTAGAGCAAGGCAAAATGGAGTAGGTGAGGGGTCCTTCCTTGTCAGGTTTCAAGAACAGAGTGCCCTGAGTCTTCAGTCTCACCTAGTATTAAACATTATTTCAGTGATGGATTAAAGACGGACATCACATAAACTTAGTCATATGATTTCTTGTTCCCATGCAACCCCTCATTGCTATAAACTGTCAGGATTTAGCACTTATGTGTCAATAATACACACACACAGAACCTTGCTAAGATCTGCTGCATCTCCTGGAAGTCATAAAACAATTTAAAATCTCTACCCTTTCAGAGTAGCAATTAGTGTACCCCAAAGACAATGCAGAATGCTTCCTAGTACAGACTTTTTGTCTCTAGCTGCATTGAGAGCTGTAAGATAATATCTTTATGGCCTAGGCCCAGTAATTTAATTTCAGAACATTTTTCAAAGATAGCTGCAGCTGGACTGTGATTAATCTCTTCTCTTCCAGTATCCTTTGTTATAATATATACATTTCAACAGTTACAATAATGCATGTTTATTTCATTTTTCTGTTCAGCAAGGCACACTGCTGGTACATTTTTAACACAAGCAGCTTTACAAATACATTTTTCAACACAAGCATCCATACAAATCAGTTTGATATAAAAAGACTTTTGGCTTTTCCCGGTTAGGGGTCGCCACAGCGGAATTCCGGTCCACTCATGATTGGCAGTGGATTTTTATGGTGCCGAGTTGCCAGCCCAACGCTCAACCTTCAACGAAGACATGCCCATTCACGCTCGCACCTACCTGCATGTCTTTAAAAGTCACTCGACCGTGGGGAGGACATGCAGACTCCATACAGAAGGCACTCCCGCCAAGAATTGAACGCGAGAACCTCTTGCTGTCTTGAGGACTGAAGTAAAAAAATAATGGCAGACATTTGAGCTTTAGACTTCATATCCTAAGTTCAGAAAATGTATACTAATACAAAACATGTTCTATCAACTTTGTAAGTTTGTAAGAGAAATATTTAAAAGGTGTCCATATTTTTGGCCTTTGTCCTCCCATTATTTGTGGCTTTATCTAGATGTCTTGTTCTAGTCTAGTCTAAGTTTAAGAGGTTGAGAGGGATGGGGGATGTAACAGGGAGGTAGCAGGTGTATATGTGCATCATACCTCTTAACTGTACAGATTTTCACAGAATGTCCAGATTTTTAGCTAATATTTTGGTCTGTTCCTCATAAAAAAATGTCTTTTTTGACAAATCAATGGGATGATTAAAGTTACTAAATCTAAATAATGACATGAATTTGAGATTCAGTCTTCATATCATTCAAAAATGTGTGTGTGTGTGTGTGTGTGTGTGTGTGTGTGTGTGTGTGTGTGTGTGTGTGTGTGTGTGTGTGTGTAAGGGGGAGAGAGGTATGTGTGGGGGGTGGTAAGAGGGAGGGAGGAAAGTAGGTGTGTGTGTGTGTGTGTGTGTGTGTGTGTGTGTGTGTGTGTGTGTGTGTGTGTGTGTGTGTGTGTGCAAGAGAGAGGTAGCAGGTGTGTGTGTATGTGTAAGAGAGAGGTGTGTGTGTGTGTGTGTGTGTGTGTGTGTGTGTGTGTGTGTGTGTGTGTGTGTGTGTGTGTGTGTGTGTGTGTGTGTGAGTGAGTAAGAGGGAAGGAGGGAGGGAGATGTATATGTTTGTATAAGAGGGGGAGAGAGGTGTCTGGGGGGTAAGAGTGAGTGAGGGAAGTAGGTGTGTGTGTGTGTGTGTGTGTGTGTGTGTGTGTGTGTGTGTGTGTAAGAATGAGGTAGGGTTGGGTGTGTGTGTGTGTGTGTGTGTGTGTGTGTGTGTGTGTGTGTGCGTGCGTGCGTGTGTGTGTGGGGGGGGGAGGGGGGGTTCATATCCTTAGAAAAATGCATACTAACACAAATCCTGTTATTCTAGCAATTTTCTAAGTTCGTGAGAGCAATATATATATAATCTGCCCTTATTTATTTTAGGCTTTGTCCTGATTTCTTGTACTAAGAGGTTGAGGTGTGTGTAAGAGAGAGTGAAATGCCCTAGTTAGGGTTAGCAGCTGGTTAGTAACTTGCTTAGGCTCAAGCCCTGTACTTAAGCTACAGTAAACAAAAGCCTGAATCCTCTACTCCAACTACCAAGCTGCATTTTTCAAGGAACTGAGTTTCAGATGCATTTTCAAGGAATTTAGTTTCAAGTGTATTGTCAAGGAATTGTGAGCTTCAAGTGAAGAGAAGTTTACTCCTGCTCACACTGTCTGTTTATAATGTGCAGCTGTTTTGTTTAGCAAATGGTATCACTATTGTTGTATTGAATTTTAAATCGGTTTTAGTAGCACAACAAGTAGCATATGCATGTCTAGATGCAGATCCCTGTGGGGTCTCCTCCCCCGCATGTAGGTGGATCGCTAGTACTGTGTTCTGTTTTAAGGGAGTGGAGTCCTGCAGTCCTGAGTATGCCCTCTTTTAAATGAGATGCCTAGTAACTATTAACCTGTTCTCAGTTTGCCATCTATTCCCTGCCCTATTGCAGTATTACCAGATTACTATTTTTTAATGCAACATAAACAATTTATTCTTCAAGGGCAGCAGGCACTGAATTTGAAGATAAAACACTGAAATATAAAGTTTTTAAAATTCAAATGTTGCTTCCAAAATATAGTGGCCCACCAAAATATTTTCTTTATAAAAGGGGTCCTCCAGCTTGCAAAGTTTCAGAACCACTGTTCTAGACTCAAAAAAGACATTCCAGAGGACATAGATGCAGTAATTAAATATTCTTTAATGTGTCATGATAAATCATATGCTTAGCATGGTCCTGACCTTATCTACCATTCCATTTACAGCTTAATGTATTTATCAAATGGTAAATTCAGTTAAGAAATATGTCTATGCCTCACACTAGATTCAGCTTTATATTGTGATGTTTAATCTTACAGCATTTGAAGAGTAAAGATACACTTTCACATCACAGGGATGAAAATAAAATACGTCAGTCAGGGGCAATAAAACATTAACAGCAGCAGCAAGAAGGCATAACAAAACTGAGTGACAGACAATGTTAGTGATGTTCATTATTTTTAGTTATGTGCACAAATGACAATTTTCTGAGATGTTTGGGCACACTGAATTTCTTAAGACTCATAAATGAATGTATGTTTGGAATGATAAATCACCATTTGCAGTGTGATAAATATCCCCAAACATCTGTTGAGTATTTACAGGTGATAGTAAATTTGTGGCATTTCTAGTACTAGAGAGACAGGGTATTTATATAATGGATTGCAGCAGTCTTCAGTTCAGCTCACACTGCACAATTAACAAGAAAGTAGGACATAATTTCTGTGGTATGACAGCTGCATTACAAGTAGTATAATCCATCGGCAATGTGACATGCCCATTAAAAGTAATCTAACAGAGAATATAATGAACCAAGACTTGTTGAGAAATGCCACCTATAAATGATTTTTATACTGTTCTCAAATTTACCATAGGACAGCTGTGAGATTAAGATGCATGATGACTGCAAATTATGCAAATTATCTTGTGTGATATTCCAGATATTGTAACATTTGTTCATCATGGCTTCGGTACTGTACCTGGGTCTTCTGCTGGTGAACTATTCAGTTTCAAAGGGTACAGAATTCTGCTTCCAATTTATTAATTCATAGTCGACAGTTCCCATATTTCACATGTCCTTTACTCCCTGCATCAACTATCAGATAGAGTTCATATTATATTCAAGGCTTTGGTTATAACTAATAAGACATTACATGATCTGAGTCCCACTTATCTAAATAAACTGTTGAAAGTCTAATACAGGTCTTTATTCCTCTAATATTGAGCTACTTGAAATCCCAGGCTTAAATTAATTCATTTGGGCTCAACAACTTTCTGTGACAGGCCCTGTCCAATCAACTAAAAGACAGCCCAAACAAATCTGACTTCCACATTTGAATGAAAACATGTTTACTTATTTAAGTTTTTAGAAAACAACATCTTCATGCCTTTTTCTATGTGATTTGTACTCCCATATCTGCAAAACATCCAACGTACCCTGAGTTAGGAACACCCCAGTATTCCCTTACCTGACAATTTTTCCCTGAGTTAGGAACACTCCAGTATTCCCTTACTTGACAATTTTACCCTGCATTAGGAACACCCCAGTATTCCCTTACATGGCAATTTTACCCTTAGTTAAGAACATCCCAGTATTCCCTTACCTAACAATTTTACCCCAAGTTAGGAACACCCCAGTATTCCCTTAACTAATAAATTTACCCTGCATTAGGAACACCCCAGTATCCCCTTACATAACAATTTTACGCTGAGTTAGGAACACCCCAGTATTCCCTTACCTGACAATTTTACCCAAGATCAGCTTTCAGGACAGCTATATGGAGAGGGTTGTCATTCAGGCAGCCATGAGGGTAATTTATGCCCTTACCATAAACTGGGCAATAAGGGCATTTGCAATGGCCTAATCTAGCCCCTTTGCAGGTGTTCATGTGATTCGCATCACCACTGGCCCATAATTCTTTCCCCAAATGAGTAGATACTTCTACATGTGTGCATTGAAGCTTGCCAACAAGCTGTAGCTTGGTGAATGTAATGCCCCCAAGGGAAGCTGCACATTTGCATCTCTACCTCTTCCTCCTCCATCAGCATATAGAAAGCTCCCCCCACTCACACAGGATGAGCATGGCCACCCTACCCCACCAAATCCATCAGGCACAAGATCTGATAATCAAACTTGAGCCACATTGGTCATACCCAGGACCTAATCCCTCTATTCCATCAGAGGCAGCTCATGGCTTTATGCTTTTTATTGTGCCTTATATTGCCATGAATATTTAACTATCTTAGTTTATGATGTATATATACTTTTTGTCATAACTGTTTCTTGCAACTCATTGTTCTGCACTTTGGAATTTTTTTGAGCAGGTGCATTATAAATGAATATTGATTTGTTGTTATCAAGGGAAACATTATTATACATAACATTGTATGGCTTACTGTTTATATAACACCTAGCATGCTTTATCTCTTTATTTGTTATTGGGACTTTCAAAAATAGCTATGTAAATGGACATACATGAGTAACAAATTACCAAAAATATCTCGTTGATGGGAACCAGGAGGAAACTGGGCACCTGAAAGGAGACCAGCAAGACCAAATTTGTGTTGACAGGCTGAGGAGTACAAAAAAATAAATGGGTGATTATAATGAGTTTTTACACATCAAAAGCTACTCTGCCAAGGCTGAAATATGCTAGATAAATTCTGCCTGAAGTTAAAAATAAGTGATAAAGTTTCCTAACATTTCTGCAGGACCCGTGGTATGTGAAAAGGAGTCTGGCTGTCATTAGCAGGGTGGAAGTGGCTACATTTGTGCATGGTGGTGAGGAAGTCCTATGTACATCACTGCCAGTCTGTATACAGACATATTGACCATTCAGCTTCATGTTTTTTTGTCTTTTCCTGACTGAATGTGTTTTTGTTGGATGCAGTCCCATATGCCAATGGAGAACACTATAACAGTGATGTTAATAAGATCTGTAGGGACTGTGTGACTAAGGCAAGCGCAGGATAAATAACCTGCTGCTACAGTTTAGAGGGTACAGCTCCTTTTGGGAGCCACTGTCTGGGGGTGATAAATGGGGTAAAACAGACCCCCAATATTTCTTCATGACCCCATAGTGCGTGAATGGGGATCTGCTTGCCAATTGCATGGAGGAAGAAATTGCATCACCATACAGTTGTAAACAATACAAATTTTCAGATCAGGGCCTTCAATCACAGCCCTGCTCATGGCAAGAAACAGAATAGGAACAGGAATCGGAGGAAATGATTTTTCCAATGCCGATGACTATTCCTAATGTGAATAATAATTGCGGGGTGATTTTTAATTCTAGTAAAGACTTTAACATTTTTAACTACTCTGACCTTGACATTGCACCCAAACTGGTAGATTTACTATCCAAGGGATTCAAGTTTGTTCCTACAGCCAGGGCAGATGTAGCCAGGACACTTACTGAACTCAAGAGTTTTGTTAGGAACTTGAAATTGAAAGTACTGTCGGGCCACAACAATAGTCCCAAACTGGACTTTTGCATTTCTAGTGTATATAACCCCCCTCTTCATCCTTCTCTACCATTATTTGAGCAGATCTGTGAATTGGATATTCGCAGTGTTTTAAAACAGAGACATCAGGCACACCTCACAAAACCCAACATCACACAATACAAAAAAGGTATGCTTAAAATTCTTCAGGAGGCCCCAGTTAGGATCATGCAACCTGACAAAGGAGGAGGCTTGGTTATTATGGGCAAGGACGACTATGTGGACAGAATGATTAAGATAATTTCAACGGCCTCTAATGAGGAGGTATCCAGGAATGAGACGAACATCGCTTACAACACAATTAATTCTTGCATTAATGACATGTTCATCAAAGCCCGGATTGATGTACACATGTTTAACTATCTTAAGATGCCAGCCCCAAGGATCCATATATATTTTTGGTACCCCTAAAATTCATAAGAACTTACAAGACCCCCCAATGCATCCCTTAGTGAATGCAAGAAACAGCATAACATATACTTGCACAAAGGTTGCAGATTTTTACATGTAGAAATATCTTTTATCGGAAGACCAAATTTGTAAGGATTCTTGGTCTTTCCTTAACAAGATTAATAATTTAACCTTCCATATCGAAAGAAATTTTCTAACAGTGGACGTTAAAGACCTATTCTTCCATCCCTCATGGTGAGGGTATGGAATGGGCCTTGGCAACTATGCAGAAAAATGGAGTCACACGGGAGGAATTGGATCTGGTGGGTGAACTACTCAATATTATTTTATCTTACAACTTTGTGACTTTTGACAACAGATTCTGTCTTCAAAAGGTTGGCATAGCGATGGAATCTCCTTGTGGGGCCCGCCGCCAACCTAGTAATGGCATACTGGGAGAACCACTTCCTATTGAATGACAGTATTGGTGCGTCCAAAAGCATTCACTTTTATACACGCTTTTTGGACGACATATTCATCTTATTTGAAGGAGACTCTACCCAGGCAACAGACTTGTTGTCATATTTAAATTCCACCACTACATTCCTACAGTTTACATTTTCTTTTTGCACTGAGGAGACAGCATACCTTGATGTGGAACTTTCAAAAGATTATAGTAAAGCTTGTTACATCTCCAGAATTTTCAGGAAGGAGACTTACTCTAATGCCTTTCTCCACTACTCAAGTTGTCATCCCTTGTCACAGAAGAAATCAGTTGTGAAAGGGCAACTTGTTAGAACCGCACGAATGGTCTCTATAAAAGATGACTTCTTGTTGGAATATGACTTATTAAAAGATATGTTCATCAAAAGGGGGTATCCCCCCGGTTGGATGACTGTCAGAGTGACTAGGAAGGTAGGTGTACCAATCCTGGAGGGATGGACAGTACTGTGCCTTGTCCAATGAGATCCAGTGGAGGACATGACTCAGACGAGTTTGGGAGGATCTGAGAGGCTGAGGTAGTTGTCTTTTATCTATAGTCCCAGTGTTAAAACTTCAAGGAAAAATAAGAGTAGCAAACCTGGCTGGTCGAGGCTATCTTGTTATTAATTGATAGCTAAGATAAGAAGAAGAATGTTAAGCAGCGGACAACGCTCTTTACTCCTTCAGAGGAGGAAAATTGATGCTGCAAACTAGACCCCCTAATGATGGCTGAGGATGCAAAGTAGCATCAAGCAGCTTGTCATGTTTTTTTTCAGTGTTTTGTGCCCCTCAGTTTTCTAGTGTTCACATCAGCCTCCATTGTGAACCCAGAACTACAACGGAACCACTAGTGTGCATGTTCAGTACTGTAAAAGGAGGTGACATGCATGCAGGCTCCTGCACATGATCTTCAGGACATCTACACATGTCTCACATCCATGGACCATTCAGCTTCATGTTTTTTTGTCTTTTCCTGACTGAATGTGTTTTTGTTGGATGCAGTCCCATATGCCAATGGAGAACACTATAACAGTGATGTTAATAAGATCTGTAGGGACTGTGTGACTAAGGCAAGCGCAGGATAAATAACCTGCTGCTACAGTTTAGAGGGTACAGCTCCTTTTGGGAGCCACTGTCTGGGGGTGATAAATGGGGTAAAACAGACCCCCAATATTTCTTCATGACCCCATAGTGCGTGAATGGGGATCTGCTTGCCAATTGCATGGAGGAAGAAATTGCATCACCATACAGTTGTAAACAATACAAATTTTCAGATCAGGGCCTTCAATCACAGCCCTGCTCATGGCAAGAAACAGAATAGGAACAGGAATCGGAGGAAATGATTTTTCCAATGCCGATGACTATTCCTAATGTGAATAATAATTGCGGGGTGATTTTTAATTCTAGTAAAGACTTTAACATTTTAACTACTCTGACCTTGACATTGCACCCAAACTGGTAGATTTACTATCCAAGGGATTCAAGTTTGTTCCTACAGCCAGGGCAGATGTAGCCAGGACACTTACTGAACTCAAGAGTTTTGTTAGGAACTTGAAATTGAAAGTACTGTCGGGCCACAACAATAGTCCCAAACTGGACTTTTGCATTTCTAGTGTATATAACCCCCCTCTTCATCCTTCTCTACCATTATTTGAGCAGATCTGTGAATTGGATATTCGCAGTGTTTTAAAACAGAGACATCAGGCACACCTCACAAAACCCAACATCACACAATACAAAAAAGGTATGCTTAAAATTCTTCAGGAGGCCCCAGTTAGGATCATGCAACCTGACAAAGGAGGAGGCTTGGTTATTATGGGCAAGGACGACTATGTGGACAGAATGATTAAGATAATTTCAACGGCCTCTAATGAGGAGGTATCCAGGAATGAGACGAACATCGCACAACACAATTAATTCTTGCATTAATGACATGTTCATCAAAGCCCGGATTGATGTACACATGTTTAACTATCTTAAGATGCCAGCCCCAAGGATCCATATATATTTTTGGTACCCCTAAAATTCATAAGAACTTACAAGACCCCCCAATGCATCCCTTAGTGAATGCAAGAAACAGCATAACATATACTTGCACAAAGGTTGCAGATTTTTACATGTAGAAATATCTTTTATCGGAAGACCAAATTTGTAAGGATTCTTGGTCTTTCCTTAACAAGATTAATAATTTAACCTTCCATATCGAAAGAAATTTTCTAACAGTGGACGTTAAAGACCTATTCTTCCATCCCTCATGGTGAGGGTATGGAATGGGCCTTGGCAACTATGCAGAAAAATGGAGTCACACGGGAGGAATTGGATCTGGTGGGTGAACTACTCAATATTATTTTATCTTACAACTTTGTGACTTTTGACAACAGATTCTGTCTTCAAAAGGTTGGCATAGCGATGGAATCTCCTTGTGGGGCCCGCTTCGCCAACCTAGTAATGGCATACTGGGAGAACCACTTCCTATTGAATGACAGTATTGGTGCGTCCAAAAGCATTCACTTTTATACACGCTTTTTGGACGACATATTCATCTTATTTGAAGGAGACTCTACCCAGGCAACAGACTTGTTGTCATATTTAAATTCCACCACTACATTCCTACAGTTTACATTTTCTTTTTGCACTGAGGAGACAGCATACCTTGATGTGGAACTTTCAAAAGATTATAGTAAAGCTTGTTACATCTCCAGAATTTTCAGGAAGGAGACTTACTCTAATGCCTTTCTCCACTACTCAAGTTGTCATCCCTTGTCACAGAAGAAATCAGTTGTGAAAGGGCAACTTGTTAGAACCGCACGAATGGTCTCTATAAAAGATGACTTCTTGTTGGAATATGACTTATTAAAAGATATGTTCATCAAAAGGGGGTATCCCCCCGGTTGGTTCTGGAAGTGACATATGAAGTCCAATCCAAGAGAGATAATGGCTTGTATGTACCAATCTTGACCCAGGGGCACAACCATCCACTTCCGGTATCTACCTTGGAAAATTCATCAGTTGAACATAATTTTATTTGTACTTTTACAGTCGATGCTGGCAGCATCAGATCTATAATATTAAAAACTTGCATTTCCTCACTAATGAGAACTCAATAAGAGGAAGCCTTACAGACCAACCAAGAACTGTGTTTAGAAGGGGCATGAACTTAAAGGGCATTTTAGAAGGAGATAGTAATTCTTTCAAGATTAGAAAAGGCATGTTTAAATGCAACATGTGTAGGTTTTGTAAATTTATGACCATGGGGTCTTCTTTTGTTGTGGGGAACAAAAAATTCAACATTAACCACAAAATTGATTGTCAGACTAAAGGGGTAGTTTATTTAGCTAAGTGCAACCACTGTCCAGCTTTCTATGTTGGGAAAACCGACAGGAAGCTGAGGGAACATGTATATGAGCACCAGTATTGCATTAACAAAAATAAATGCGAAAATTCCTTGGCTAAACACATAGATACCCACCCTGAACATGAGTTTAGTTTTAAAGGAATAGACATGGTGCCGGTTAATGGGAGGGGAGGTCCATCTTCATTAATACTAGAAAAATTAGAATTAGTTTGGCAATTACGTTTAGATGCAAGTAATTTTCCTGGTCTTAATAACTACTTATCGATTAAATGTATTTTGAGACTCTAGAGCCTCATTAGATAGTTTTTATCACTGTAGTATAATTCATATTTCCTACTGGTTAAATTATAACCTGGTAGAGAATCCTAGTTATAAAATAATTTTAATGATTTTATATTGTTTTTATTTTTATTTAGAAATAAAGTACTTATACATTTACACACATTTTAAAGTAAAGTTCAGTAGAAGAAGTGTAAACTGACTACAGGTTTTTATATGCTGGAGTTCCTATATACATGTTTTCATATACATGTCTTTATATATATTTTTTACATAATTTTATAGAAGTGACAAACTCTTTTTGGATATACCACCTTGTAGCTTTTTTCAATTAACAGATCTGATTGCTTGATTAGCAAGTATTTAAGGGCATTGCAGTTTGTGATTAATTTGTCAGAAGAAGTTTTCCGATTGGAGCAGTACGAAAAGCAGAAGTGTGTTGCTTAACAATAAATCGTTGCATCTTACTCGGCTGAGCGGTGACTTATTTCATTTGGACTTTATTCATTTGATTTGAGTGTATTTGAAGTTTTGTTTTTGTTTTATTGATTCCCTCTGTTTTGATGTTCAGAATGATGCAAATGAAAATGCAGATGTCTGTGTTGAATGCTGCATGCCTTGTCTCGCAGCTGCATTTTTATCTATAGTCCTTGAAGCATGTTCCAGACACTGAACATTCAACTTGTCTCAAGCTGTACCAGAATATATGTATGCTAGCAAACAGAAATACATGTATTTATTATGTCTACATATATTATAGCAACAGATGTGTATATGCATCTAACTAGCAAATAGATGTGCACATGCATGTATACATTTTTAAACATATCTATCACTGTATACATTCCCTCTGTTTTATTTTAAATCCAAAACTGTGTATATTAGTATGTACTTTTTAGTCAAGTTATATTGCTACTAACTAGAAACAAAACAAAACCTTTAGATTTCTTTTAATACAGCAAGTTAACACTGTTTTATATTGTCAACACAATGATGACAACCATTACTATTAGAACTGGATTAATCTGGATTTGACTTTATACAGTGATGTTCTATACAGTAATTTATTGAGAATGCTTGAGGATTTTATTGCAAAGGAATTGCAGTCTTGTTTGTTGAAAAAAGAACATGTCACAAATGTCAAGCTTTGACTTGTTACTCCATTTACATAGATAAACCATTTACTATAAAATGAACGGAATACACTTGCTTGTACAGATTGTTTTTGTATTTGTACATACATGCCTGTAATGTACACTCAGTCCAGTTTACAAACTTAGCATTAAACTGAAGCCTGCTAATTACATTACTTGAAACATTAAAATGTATTTTTGGTATTACTACTTTGCACTTTTATTTGAGTCCCGTTTGCAGTACTGTTTACACAGTGTAAAATTGAAAGCATGCCCTACCCCCTGTAGTGTACATCATTTTATTGTAGTATTGTTTATTTGTTATATGCTGTGAGAATTGAATGTATGCTTGCCCTTTGGCTGTTACTTAGACTGTGACACTTTGGTCTTACACATTTGCTTTTTGATTTGATCATTTTTTTGGCCATTTTCAAAAACAGAAAATATTTTTATAAAGCTTTTGCTGTTGACTATACTGTCAAAGTTGTAATAGGAATCGATTTTACCTATTTTGAAAAGATGTTTACTGTTACTAGTAGGTATTTGTACCCTCCCTTTTTGTAAAGGGAACTGCATAATTTAACTGCATATTATAGCCCATGTGCTGACAGTACGCGTAATATTTACTTGCAGATTATTAATGACATGTAAGCCATTTAGCCTGGTGACCAGTCTTGTTTCTTTGACCTTATAAATTTCAGTACCAGTAACATTTTATGTTATGCAACATTCCTTGTAACTACCCATTCCATACTGGAAAGATTTGAGCTCACATTACTTACTTTTTTCATTTTACATATTTCAAACACTTAACCTATAACTCCTTCAGCACTTACTCGTACTTTCAGTCATTCGTTAATATACTTGCAACTTGATTTTAGAATGCAGTTGTAATAAACATTAACTTGTGTAAATATGCATACTGTTTTTGAATACTGTTTTTGCTGGAGTGTTTGCTATTTTTGATGCTATTATACAATTATAAAATATTGTAAGAAACAACAGAGATATTGGCTTAACTAACACATGCTTAAAATAGATATATTTACATGATTTGCATTTGCTGTTGTCTGCGTGTTGCTGCACTTTAGGTGAAAATAAAATACATGCATGTCAGTCTTGTGACGTCATGTCTTTATTGCGTTTAACTACTCTCATTTGAATTTTATACCATAGAACTGTTTTGTTATTTGAAATGGTTTTAAAATCACTATTTAAGTGCCTTGCTTTAACTGAATGAAAGTTTCTGCTGTGTACGCTTAACCATTTTCTAAAGGTAAATTATTTTCTATCAGCGTAGTTAGCTGCTGTTGTTTTAACTCTTTACTAACCAGATTATATTTGTCAGTATTCTGGTCTACTGACTTTAAAGCTCTTATGCACTTCTGAAAAAGTTTTGCATATGTTGTTTGAACTTTTTGAACTCACTCTGATTGTGTCTTAGAAGTTTGTTAAATATTTTTGTCAGTTCTCCATGAACCTCATCTCTGTTCTTATCTGTTTTGTAATGTTCAGTGGTTTTATGCCACTTTTGTCTAGCAAGATGTACAGAAGTTTTTTTAAATAACTGACTTGATTGATATTGTACCTCTGAAATTAACATTTTTACATGTGGTGACAGGACATAATGCATCTGGTTGTTTACCATAACTTTTATGACATTGCACACAGAAAGCAGTTTCATATGTCTTGCACAATAAATCTTTACTGTCATACCAGTGATGTTGCTGTTTAAGATACCAGTCAAATGTAATGCATTTAGTTAAGCATTGACATCAACTTTACCTAGTAAATTACTACATGTGCTACAGTTATGTTTATACCAATCTTTAAATCCTGACAATACATGTGCTGGATTATTATTACTGTCTACTTGAAAGGTAGTCTTCCATTTCACAGTTGTTTTGTTTATGGCATCCATGCTGTAGAATGAGAAACAGAGAGAATTACTAGTTTCTGTGTGGAAGGTGGCCAAGTCTACTATCGAGAAAACATAGAATGTTCCTCATTGATTCTCCCAAAAGGTGGTCAAACACAGCTGGCAGATTCAGCTCTGGGAATGTACAGGACCTGTGGAACTTGCAGAGATGTACTGTTCTGCTACTGGATGCTGTGCAGAAGAAGAGGGCAAACATTTGCACTACAACTGGACATACTAACTGAATAAAACAAAAAAGAAGCTGTAGTTGTCACAATAAGAAACCATTGGGTCCGTCAACTGTGGATCACCATTGAAAAATTATATACTGCCTTCTGTTGGTTTCTTGCTGTTACTTACATTTACATGCATGCATACCACAGTATATTTAACTATTTATTGTGACCAACTAGTCTTATTACTGTATTGTACTAAGTACAATAAATACACCAAGACAAACTGCTTCAATTAATATGCATTTACTATTACATTTTCCTTTCAGATCTACACGCATGCAACACAGATGCTGTCAGCTCTCTATGGCAAATTCCCAAAGCTTGTTTATACACCCTCATATTTATACCAAAAAGTCTGATATTTTCTCAGTCTGATGTATAACAATCTACCTTTGTATAACACTTTCCTTTGTTCTTCTAATTTATGATTTGTCCTTGATTCTTTCAAATTCGGTGGTCCAAGGAAACAGTTATCTGAAACGTGGTGTTCCAGCACTATCTGAAACTTGATGTTCCAACTTTATCTTGCTTGATGTTACATCTCTTTACTTCATTGATGTCCTTCCAGCTGCCATCTGCGCATTTATTTTTACAGACTTTGTTTCTCAATAACATACTCCTATACATGGATACCAATATCTAATTAAGCTATGCCAGCACACTTACTACTACTTATTTTTCAGCATTTTATACTATCCCTAAATTAACCCTTTATATTTCATATCATTCTTGCAGCTTTTTATTCAAGCTAATAATTATGCCAGTGAAAAGACAGTGAACTATTATCCTTTCACCATGTAATAACTGCATGGTGTGGGGGTGCTTATACATAAAAAGGATTACAGTGATACAGAGAAAAAAGGATTAAAAGCCCTCAGAGATTTGGCAAGACACCTTGAAGTATGTAAGAGGATGCAGTTATAAGCTGTAGTCAGGAAGGGTCTGCATTGCATTTTGTGTGTTAAGCAGAGGCCAAGCCAGCTGATCTTGTTTTTGTGTGTGAAGCAGTAGCGTAGCAAGGAGGGGTGAATGGGAATGAATGACAGGCCAAGGAGAGGTGAATGGGAGTGAATGACAGGCTAAGGAGGGGTGAATGGAACATGAATGACAGGCTATATTTGCAGCTACAGAAAGACACTTGAGTTCAGCTTTTGCCCTCTCTCTCTTCTTTTCCAAATAATTTTTTATCTTCTTTTGAGAGCTGAGGTGTGTGTGAATTTGGTGGGGAATGATTGGCTGAATTACCGTATGAAGCCAAACAGCTTCCAACAGTAATCCGAAGAATTTTTCTACTATTTTCTTTTTTGCTCTTCACTTAAAAGAGCTGGGAGGGGTGTGGATTGGCTGCTACTGTCAAATGTCTTTCTGTGGTGAGCAGAAGTCCTTGTTTTTTTTTTAGTTACTCAAAGAAACAGATATGGCTCTAGTGTAAAGCTCATTATTTTTAGATATAAAATGTATTAAAAAGTTAAATGCCACCAATGTACTTGAGATATTGTGACTGTACTTAACTGGTATCCACTGACTTACAGTGCAGCATCCAACAGCGACAGTGTCTGTCAGGAACAGGGCATACATGCATTGTTTCACCTGCATGTGAGAAGCTCTGTTAACAGCAGAGGTAACAGGTATATGACACTTTGCATAGGTATATGACACTTTGCATATTCCTTTATGTTTTATTACACAGAGTATAGAGAGCAAATACTGTAGACCCCACCACTATTAAAGCGATAGATTGTGAAGGTCACAGGGAATTTCAAAGTGGGGGCATGTCAGCAACAGTGGCATTTTTCAGATGTTTGGTTGTGTGAGTCTGAGAATTAGCCACAGATCATTTTGGTAACTACGGTATTAACATCAAACTTGTCAGATTTTCCAACATGACGTGCTTCTGGATCTTCCATAAGAATGACCATTATGGGAGGCAAGACCCCATCTCACACTGTAATGAAACAAACAGATAAATCTTGAAACACTCTGTCTCTAACTGAGTGGTATTCCTGGGCATTTTCCTTTTAAATGGGTCATGTAGAAAACCACACCTGTATGACTATTTATCCACTAATCCACCACTTTCAACACAAAATTTCCATCTCCTCATGAGTTTCATGAATTTGTTTCCTACAAAAAAATCCACTGTTGACACCATAGGATAGCACTTTGAAGTAGATGAGTCTATTCTCCTGAATAACGTTTGACTTGGGTTAAGGTGGTATACATAAAAGAAAATAAATTTGATATATTATTAAAACCAATGAGATTTATAAAAGCTCCAGTAAGGCCAACACTGAAAGGTGTCTGTTTGATTCCCCTGTGTGATCAGGAAAATGAACTGCAGTGCATGTAGCTGACCAGGAAGTATTTGCCTCTCTTCCTGGAGCCAGTGTCAGGGTACTTATGCACAGTGGGGGCAGTCCTTGCCATGGCTATTCAATGAAACCACTACTGTGCATTTGTTGGGTTCCCTTACTGGCAAGGGCTATAAGGCATTTGCAGACAGATTTTATTCCAGTTTTTAATGTGTGTTCCATCTGCATAACCTGACAATAGAGTTCTATGCAACAGTAAACCACATTAATTTGGATATGGCTTCACAGATCTAGAAGCATGTTTAGATGTTAGCAACACCATGTTATGTAGCTTTAGACTGCCCCAAAATGAGACCAATAAGGTGGCATGGCAGGCCAAAAGCATGTGTTAACCACACTACATGGGACCAAAATGGCATATGTGATACAAGGCATAATGACAGTTTTAAGTTGTGACACTGATAGCGTCTGACACGCTTACCACATATAATATTAAAGTGGGAAGAGTGGATATGAATAACCAAATGCTGAGAAATAATGAACTGGTATGTATAACTAGAAAATAGTACAAGAGCTTTTCCTCATTAAAGACTTAGTCCTTTCTAACCTAATGAAACCAGGCAGAAACATACAAGTACTATAAATATATAGTAAAGCTTGTACAGGAGATTCTGGAAATATGCTCTGATTGTTATGCCAGTCCTGTATTCAGTGCTGATATAGATCTTCATCTTTTGGACAGACACTTCCCACCTAAGATAACACTGATTCCTGAGAAAAAGAACCCAACAACAGGGTGTAGAGTTTGCTCTGTCAGAGCCTCACAAGGCTTTGTCAGAAGGAGTAAAAAGAGAAAAAGAGGTCCACATTGGGAGCATCAGAAACATGATACTACTACCCAGAATGCAGTGTTGCCAGAATTGCCTGAATGTGTCTTATATACCATGCACATCCCAAAGGCCTCTTATTTCTTCCTTCTTTTCTGAACAGGGATTTTTAAATCTACTTAACAAATGAAGTATGTCAGAGGACTTTTGGTGTCATAGTCCAGCATTATACCTGGTTTCTACTGCAGGGGAATATTTGGCATGTGATCTAAAGACAGGGTTGAAATTAATGTCCAGAATATATGAACACTAAGTTCCCGTTACATCAGAAGTAAAAAAAAAAAAAAAAAAAACATGGGTGAGACAATGGACTGTGCAGAGGATGAGGCATACAGTCTATGTCCTGAAAAAGCAGTTCACCTTAGGTAAATTAGGACTAAGATACAGGGAATTCCAAGGGGTAGATGGCACTCTTGAGTGTGTTTTATGCCCAGCATTTTATTAGAATCTCATGAATATTATTAATAACTATACCCAGCCACTGGGGATGCACAAGCCAGTGCATTTCTTTGTGCCGGTCCCAAGCCCAGATAAATGGGGAGGGTTGCATCAGGAAGGGCATCCGGCGTAAAACTTCACCAAAACATTTCATGCAGTCACCAAGAAAAATTTTTATACTGGATTGGTCGAGGCCCAGGTTAACAATGACCACCACCAGTACTGTTAGCCTACAGGGTGCTGGCGGAAATTGGGCTACTGTTGGCCGAAGGAGGAGAAGAGGCGGAAGACATGGCCGAAGGCAGGAGTACAGGAGAAAGGCTAGGACTGTGGTAGTGAGGGTCGGAACTTTGAATGTTGGCAGTATGACTAGTATAGGGAGAGAGCTAGCTGATATGATGGACAGAAGAAGGTTGGTATATTGTGTGTGCAAGAGACCAGATGGAAGGGGAGTAAGGCTAGATGTATCGGAGGTGGGTTTAAATTGTTTTATCATGGTGTGGATGGGAGGAGAAATGGTGTAGGAGTTATTCTGAAGGAACAGTATGCTGAAAGTGTTTTGGAGGTGAAAAGAGTGTTGGATAGAGTGATGTTTATGAAGCTGGAAATTGATGGTGTAATGATGAATGTTGTTAGTGCATATGCTCCACAAGTTGGGTGTGCAATGGGCGAGAAAGAAAAATGTTGGAGTGAATGGGATGAAGTGGTGATGACTGTACCCAAGGGTGAGAGAGTGGTGACTGGAGCAGATTTCAATGAGCATGTTGGTGAAGGGAACAGAGTGGATGAGGAAGTGATGTGTAGGTATGGTGTTAAACAAAGGAATGCAGAAGGTCAGATGGTAGTGGATTTTGCGAAAAGGATGGACATGGCTGTGGTGAATACATATTTTAACAAGAGGGAGGAGCATAGGGTGACATACAAGAGTGGAGGAAGATGCACACAGGTGGATTATATCTTATGTAGGAGGGCCAGTTTGAAGGAGATTGGAGACTGTAAAGTGGTGACCGGAGAAAGTGTTGTTAGGCAGCATAGGATAGTGGTTTGTAGGATGACGTTGGTTATCAAGAAGAGGAGGAGGAGTGTGAGGGCAGCACAAAGGATCAAGTGGTGGAAATTGAAAAAGGGTAATTGTGAGGTGGAGTTCAGGGATGAGTTAAGACAGGCGCTGGGTGGCAGTGAAGAGTTACCAAATAGCTGGGTAACTACAGCAGAGCTAGTAAGGGAGACGGTTAGAAAGGTGCTTGGTATCACATCTGGACAGAGGAAGGATGACAAGGAGACATGGTGGTGGAATCAGGAAGTACAGGAGAGTATACAGAGAAAGAGGTTGGCAAAGAAGAAGTGGGATTGTCAGAGAGATGAAGAAAGTAGACAGGAGCATAAGGAGATGAGGTGCATGGCAAAGAGAGGTGGCGAAGGATAAGGCATATGAAATGTTGTATGAAAGGTTGGTCACTAAGGAGGGAGAAAAGGACCTGTACCGATTGGCTAGACAGAGGGACTGAGCTAGGAAAGATGTGCAGCAGGTAAAGGTGATAAAGGATAATGAGGGAAACATACACACAAGCGAGGAGAGTGTGTTGAGCAGATGGAAAGAGTACTTTGAGGGGTTGATGAATGAAGAGAATGAGAGGGAGAGAAGGTTGGATGATGTAGGGATAGTAAATCATGAAGTACAATGGATTAGCAAGGAGGAAGTAAGGATAGCTATGAAGAGAATGAAGAATGGAAAGGCTGTTGGCCCAGATGACATACCTGTGGAAGCATGGAGGTGTTTAGGTGAAATGGCAGTGGAGTTTTTAACCAGATTGTTTAATGAAATCTTGGAAAGTGAGAGGATGGCTAAGGAATGGAGAAAAAGTGTTTTGGTACCGATTTTTAAGAATAAGGGTGATGTTCAGAGCTGTAGTAACTACAGAGGTATAAAACTGATCAGTCACAGCATGAAGTTATGGGAAAGAGTAGTGGAAGCAAGGTTAAGAAGGGATGTGGTGATTAGTGATCAGCAGTATGGTTTCATGCCAGGAAAGAGCACTACAGATGCGATCTTTGCTCTGAGAGTGTTGATGGAGAAGTACAGAGAATGTCGGAAGGAGTTGCATTGTGTTTTTGTAGACTTAGAGAAAGCATATGACAGAGTCCCTAGAGAGGAGTTGTGGTATTGTATGAGGAAGTCAGGAGTGTCAGAAAAGTATGTAAGAGTGGTACAGGATATGTACGAGGGTAGTGTGACAGTGATGAGGTCTGCGGTGAGAGTGACGGATGCGTTTAAGGTGGAGGTGGGGTTGCATCAAGGATCAGCTCTGAGCCCTTTCTTATTTGCAATGGTGATGGACAGGTTGACAGACGAGATCAGACAGGAATCCCCATGGACTATGATGTTTGCAGATGGCATTGTGATCTGTAGTGAGAGTAGGGAACAGGTAGAGGAGACCCTGGAGAGATGGAGATGTGCTCTAGAGAGAAGAGGAATGAAGGTCAGCAGGACTAAGACAGAATATATGTGTGTGAATGAGAGGGAGGATAGAGGAATGGTGAGGATGCAAGGAGTAGAGGTGGTGAAGGTGGATGAGTTTAAATACTTGGGGTCAATAGTTCAGAGTAACGGTGAGTGTGGAAGAGAGGTGAAGAAGAGAGTACAGGCAGGATGGAGTGGGTGGAGAAGAGTGTCAGGAGTGATTTATGACAGACGATTACTTGTAAGAGTGAAAGGGAAGGTCTACAAGAGTGTAGTGAGACTAGCTATGTTATATGGGTTGGAAACAGTGGCATTGACAAAAAGGCAGGAGTCTGAGCTGGATGTGGCAGAATTAAAGATGTTAAGATTTGCACTGGGTGTGACAAAAGTGGACAGGATTAGGAATAAGTATATTAGGAGGTCAGCCGAGGTTGGAAGGTTTGGAGACAAAGCCAGAGAGGCACAATTACATTGGTTTGGACATGTGCTGTGGAGGGATGCTGAGTATATTGGGAAAAAGATGCTAAGGATGAAGCTACCAGGTAACAGGAAAAGAGGAAGGCCTAAGATAAGGTTTATGGATGTGGTGAGAGAGGACATGCAGGTGGTTGGTGTCACAGAGCAAGATGCAGAGGACAGGAAGAAATGGAAACAGGTGATCTGCTGTGGCAACCCCTAACGGGAACAGTCGAAAGAAGATGATGAGTAGGTGAACTGTATCATAGCAGTTTTGATAATCCAACTAGAAATTATTTCGATTTCAATCTCTGGTCTGTTATTTATACTCCATGTCACACCTCAGTCAGAGTTTTGGTTAAATTGCGAATCCACCTTATTTTTTTTTAAATGAATCCACGGTCTTCTGAATCCATGAGTGTGTGCACAACAGCAAAGGAAATGATGTTTATGAGTTTAGAATAGTATCCGTTTGAGCTTAGTACTATCTGTAGATACATCCTAGCTTTATTCCTAGCCTCTAGCTATATTGGTATATCTGTTCGTTACTATGTTTCATATTGTATATATAGCTAATGTTTGCTGCAGTATGTATTATTTGTCTATTGTATGTATATTCAATTGTTCTTCATGCACTCTGCTGCTCATTTATTGTTCTGTAGAGCCTTTCTCCCTGGGCCTCCACTGAAAAAGGTCTTGTGTCCAGTTGGAATTTCCCGGTAAACAAATGTAGATAAATAAATAAAAATAAATAAATAAATTATTACAAAACAATAAAAGAAGCACTAAATAGGGAATGAAATGTTGGATATCAGCAAGAAAAAAAATAAAACTATCAAAATGGAAAACAAAAAGTAATTATTCATTTATAAGTTCATAGGAGGAAGTCCTACGTACATCACTGCCAGTCTATATACAGACATATTGACTATTCAGCTTCATGTTTTTTGTTTTTTTCCTGACTGAATGTGTTTTTTGTTGGATGCAGTCGCATATGCCGATGGAGAACACTATAACAATGATGTTAATAAGATCTGTAGGGACTGTGTGACTAAGGCAAGAGCAGGATAAATAACCTGCTGCCACAGTTTAGAGGGTACAGCTCCTTTTGGGAGCCACTGTCTGGGGGTGATAAATGGGGTAAAACAGACCCCCAATATTTCTTCATGACCCCATAGTGCGTGAATGGGGATCTGCTTGCCAATTGCATGGAGGAAGAAATTGCATGTATTATGAGTGGGAGAGTACTAAGTGCTTCAGGGGCAATGTTTGTATATTGGAACACCTTACATTCATCTGTGTGGCTTTTTTATTTCTTTATTAAAACTTTTTTTGGGGGGGGGGTACGAAATTTTTGCTCGGTTATTTTTACAGACTTTGTTTCTCAATAACATACTCCTTTACATGGATGCCAATATCTAATTAAGCTATGCCAGCACACTTACTTATACTTATTTTTCAGAATTTTATACTATTCCTAAATTAACCGTTTATATTTCATATAATTCTTGCAGCTTTTTATTCAAGCTAATAATCATGCTAGTGAAAAGACAGTGAACTATTATTCTTTCAGTTCCCCGTTATTTTATTTTTTGTGGACGAACGGACTAAACTTCAGTTAAAGAAAAGACTGCATTTGTTTCGTCAGCGTTGCTATTTACAGTATTTACCATGACTTGCTGAGTTATTGCAACTCTGTAACCTGCAGAATATAAAACAATTTCAAGCTGTCATTATTATTATTATGACCCCTAAAACTATCAACACAGGATGTATTAACCAATTTCGGCCCAGATGATGACCATCTTGTGAGTATGTCCCACCAATTGTGGGCAGTGTCAGCTTCTATTTTTGTCATTTACTATTAACACTGAGTTATTTGAAACCACACATACAAATTGTGGTGCCACTTTAACAAACATTTTGAAATTTGAAGGCAATATTGTCCATTTACACAACATTTTGTTCAATTTACAAATTTAGATACATTAGTACTAAATTGTAATCTATCAAAGATACTTGTAATGACTTACTAAATAGTAGGATTACATTGTGCTTGTAAATTTACAATCTGTGAGATATCTTGTTTTACTAGTTTTTATACCAAGCTCTTTTAAATCTGCAACTGGTATTTTTAAAACATGGAAATGTAATATTGAAGTGCAATATATTTTTTGGTATTGTTGTCCTGTCATAGTACAAGTGGATGGTATTTTTACCATTTGATCTGTATGAAGTATTGGCCTGTTACACAAAGTGGTAAGTATTTTAACCCATGATCCTTTTCCTTGTATTACTGTGTTGTTTATACAAATAAACAGAGTATTGGTAGAAATCATACCCTTTCTTCCCCTGTTGAGTTTATTTTTATTTTTGTGTTATTGTCTACACACTGTGACATTTTTGCATGATGTCTTTCCTTGTCAGAACTGTTACATTTTTCAGGTAATATACAGCATCTAATAGAGATAGAGCTGTTTACTGAAATGTTTATGTCAGTCTTTGATTCTTTCTCTACTTTTATGTATGCCTGACCTTGTACAGCTAACCATGCTGTTATGTTTGTGTTAAATGTTACCCTCCCAAAAGTACATGCTGTATGCTTTTTACAACTGAAATTGTTGTGTGCTCTATTTTGTGTAGTATTTTCTTAAGTTTTATTAATTTCCTCTGTTTTTGATGTTCTGAATGATGCAAATGAAATGCAGATGTCTGTGTTGAATGCTGCCTGCCTTGTCTCACAGCTGCATTTTTATCTATAGTCCTTGAAGCATGTTCCAGACACTGAACATTCAACTTGTCTCAAGCTGTACCAGAATATATGTATGCTAGCAAACAGAAATACATGTATTTATGTCTACATATATTATAGCAACAGATGTGTATATGCATCTAACTAGCAAATAGATGTGCACACGCATTTATACATTTTTAAACATATATATCACTGTATACATTCCCTCTGTTTTATTTTAAATCCAAAACTGTGTATATTAGTATGTACTTTTTAGTCAAGTTATATTGCTACTAACTAGAAACGCATTGTGAAACAAAACCTTTAGATTTCTTTTAATACAGCAAGTTAACACTGTTTTATATTGTCAACACAATGATGACAACCATTACTAGTAGAACTGGATTAATCTGAATATGACTGTACAGTGATGTTCTATACAGTAATTTATTGACACTGCTTGAAGATTTTATTGCAAAGGCATTGCAGTCTTGTTTGTTGAAAAAAAACGTCACAAATGTCAAGCTTTGACTTGTTACTCTATTTACATAGATAACCATTTACTATATAATGAACGGAATACATTTGCTTTTACAGATTATTTTTGCATTTCTACGTACATGGCTGTAATGTACACTCAGTCCGGTTTACAAACTTAGCATTAAACTGAAGCCTGCTTATTACATTACTTGAATATGAAACATTAAAATGTATTTTTGGTATTACCACTTTGCACTTTTATTTGAGTCTCTTTTGCAGTACTGTTTACACAGTTAGTGTAAAATTAAAAGCATGCCCTTCTTGCTGTAGTATACATAATTTTATTGCAGTATTGTTTATTAATTTTTGCTGCTCATTTGTTGTTCTATAGAGCTTTTCTCCCTGGGCCTCCACTGAAAAAGGACCTGTGTCCAGTTGGAATTTCCCGGTAAACAAATGTAAATAAATAAATAAAAATAAATAAATTAATTATTACAAAACAATAAAAGAAGCACTAAATAGGGAATGAAATGTTGGATACCAGCAAGAAAAAAACAATAAAGCTATCAAAATGGAAAACAAAAAGTAATTATTCATTTATAAGTTCATAGATGTTTATTAGGCTAACAACCACAAAGGCTTTTTTAAGCCTAGCCATGCATACCAAATGTCTGACAAGTTCTGATAGCCTTGATAAGTGTCAGCTGGGGCTTGGGAGATGAAACATTTACAAGCAGGGGCCTGGGAGCCGAATCATTTACAGGTTGCCTGTGTCTATTAAAGACATAGGTGCCAAACCAGGGATGCATTTCCTATTCCCCATCCACTTGTCCAAGTTACACTTGAATTGGGTTAGAGAGGAACTCTGCTTCATATGAAAGGAAGTCTGTTCCAGAAATGGAGTAGTCTCTGGGATACATGCCTGTCTCTCCAGCTGGTCCTATTTATATCACAGACAAGGTTTAAGTCTTTAGAATGGGTAATTCTGGTGCTGTTTCTTTTGTGGATATGCAGGAGGTCCATCAGAGTGGGGTCTGACAGTGCCCTGTATGCCAGGCATAGATCTCCCTTCAACAACTTGTAGAAGACAGAATACAGAGATAGGGCCTTGAGGTGGTCTGCATAGGACATTTTACTTATGCCTTGTTTTCTTTTAGTGAGGAACCTCTGTGGACATTCCATTTGTTGGGTGTGTCTGGTTAGGTGCATAAGGGAATATTCTACTCAATGACCAGTCTAATGAATGCCAAACACAGTAAAACAATGAACTCCTTGGACCTATATGCCCTACTTTTGTTTATAAGTTGTGCAACATAGAATGATTTCCTCACTGCTGCAGAAACATGATGGTCAAATGCTAGATTACTGCCTATGTGTCTCTCTAAGTCCCTGACTACTGGGTCAGATTTATATGGTGTGTTATCAATATGATAGCTGCCAGGGGTGGATGACTTTCCAAAGGATACTATTATACATTTCTTGGCATTTAATTTTAGTCCATTTGTTTGTCTGTGTCAGCCCTTCATGGAGAGCATTTGTGTTGGTGTGTGAGTCAATGACAGCTTCTAATTTACAGTCATCTGCAAATTTAGTTACCCAGAGACCATGACACTGGCCTTGACTCCAGAGAAGTAAATGCCAAAACGGGGTGGTCCAAGGACCAATCCCTGAGGAACTCCACTTGTGACTGGCCTATTTGTAGAGGTGGACTCCCCAGTTCTAACTTCTTGGGTCCTGGCAATCCACGGGGTGACATATGGGTTTGTACCTAACCTCTTGAGTTTGTCAACAATGCCTGTGTGGGGTATTGTGTCAGATGCCTTGGTCAGGACAGTGTAGGTAGTTGCAACCATTTGGCCCTCATCCGTTGCTTTGGCGACCTTCTCAAAGAAGGTCACCAGGTTGTGTAGGGATGACCGTCCCTTGATGGAACCAAACTGGGTTGGGTCCAGTGTCTAGAGGTTTACTGTATCATTATTAATTATTTCCATGATAATTTTTTCCATGGCTTTACATAGAAGACTAGTGAGACTTATGGGTCTGTAGTTTCCAGGGTCTGTAGATGGCCCACCTTTGTGCAGAGAGATGACTGTTGCTGTTTTCCATTGATGAGGCATGTAGCCTGTTTGGAGGATACAGCTAAACAGCAATTCCAGTTTCATGCAATTTAAAAGGCATCCTGGGATATTGTCTGGGACCATTAATGCAGTGTTCTTGGCCTTAGAGAGAGTATTAAGGACCTGTTATCTAGTGTTAGCAGAGGGAGTTATAGTTGATGGTATTTCCGGAGGGAAAGTTGAGGGGGAGAGAGGTGTAAAGTTGGAGTTGAATTTTTTAGCCAGTAGGTTTGCTATATCTTTTGGCTCAGTATAGGTGACTCCATTTACAATGAGCTCTGCACACAATTGTGTATTGCCTTTGAAGTTGTGGACATAGCTAAATAATGCCTTGTGGTTGTCCTTGGCCTGGGAGGCCAAATTTACCCCAAATTTGGTTTGCTAGCCTTTATTTATCCTCTGAGTTGTTTGATTAATTTGATGAGAGTTCTTTTATCCTGCTGGGTGCTGCACCTCCTAATTTTTCCCAGGATTTTCTTCCTTCAATTATACAGCCTATTGATTTTGTGATTCCACCAGGGTGGCTTGTTTTTTGAATTAGTTCTGCACTTCTTTCTGATAGGTACAGCTGTCTCTATGCAGTTATTAACATGCTTGTATAGGGTGTTTGTGAACATTTCTTCACTTAATAGCAGGAAGTTGGCCTCATAGTAGTTCATGAATATTCCAGGGTTATCTGGGGGTCGAGGTTTTATATTTATTTCAACAGAGACCATTTTGTGATCTGACCTTACCAAGAAAGACATTATACTCGGAGGTGTGCAGCACTCTCTCATATTAGTGAGGACCAGATCCAGTATGGTTGCACCCTTGATTGGCGTATTGACAGTCTGGTCCAGGGAGTTTGTGTTTACAAAATCCAGGCACCTCTGTGCCTGTATGTTTAGTATCATATAGGATTTCTAGTTAATAGTGGGGTAATTAATGTCATCCATGAATATGGTATTGGGTTGGATGGTGAATGTTTCTAATAAGTTTAAATACATGGTATGGGCTTCCTGGTCATAGAAGGGGATCTATAGCTTGCAACGTGGAGTGGCTCAAGTGCAATGACCTGTTTGACCAGCCTTGAGGTATATATTTTTTCATGTAAATCGAGACACCTCCCCATTTAGTTCCTGCCTGTGTAGTAGCTGGTCTAAATGTGTGAAAGGCTTTATAACCTAGCACTCTCAGTGTGCTCTCCATGGCTTTCAATCACTGTTATACTTTTTAAATAAATAAATAAATAAATAATTACATTTTTATTAAATGTTAAATGGTGGAACAAGCATGATAAAACACCAAAACAACCTAATAGAAAGATCCATTGAAATCGTATGTAAAATGTATACAAAACTTCAAACTTAATTCAAAAAAATTAAGAAAAAGTAATAAACATCTTATTATTTCAAGCAGATTTAATATTAATTGTGTTATTCAAACCAAATGTATTGTCTTCTTAAATGCAGAACTACGACTTGTTTTCTTGCAGTGATAACTAAATTTTGAGATCTCTCCTCTTATCTTTACATAAGCTAATGGAAACTGAAATCTGCTTTTATTTTACACACTGAAAAATATCTGCCTAATTAATCACCAACACTACTATTTTAATATCATATAAATGTAAGATAAATAATTTACCAGACACTGGAATGTGAATTAAAGATCCAAATGTTATTATTTTTTTCATATTGCTAACACTATATTTGAATGTGATATAGTTCTTGTCTCACCTGATTTCTTTTAGCCCCACAGGTCCTTAAGTACAGCCTCCCCTTGTGATATTCTATAGTCCCATTAATTCATTTCTGGTGTGAAGGCTAGGCCCATTTCTCCTCTGATAAATGCAAGATCCCTCTGTTCAATGCATGCCTTGTTTGTGTTGAGAGCATGACTGCCTATTCATTCTCTTTAGAGAGGAGAGTATTGCATGTGGGTATTCATATCTGTAAGGCACCTACTCCCACCATCTTAACTTCTGTATTGTGGCCATGATGTTAGCTATGGCTACTCTGAAGGGAGATACATGCATGGGTCTATGGATGTCAGTCTCCTTGACTTCTTGAAGTGCAGTCATCACCAAGGTTAATACTGTCACATGCTGTATATCTAACACTCCTGTAGGTATCAACATTACAGCAAACTGTACTCCCTCTCTCCCTCTGGATTCCCTGTGTCCCTCCAGCATGGGAGTGTCAGCACTGACCACTTGCTGTCATCTTCCACCACCAGGTTCCCCCAGCTTCATGTGGAGGTACAATGTTATAACTACATTTATTTATTTATTTAGTTAGTTAGTTACTTAGTTAACATTTGTTTACTGGGAAAGTCTAACTTGGAATGAGCCAATTTTCAGCAGAGGCCTGGGGAGAAATGCTCTAGATGCATGTCTTTGTAATGTGGGAGGAAAGCAGAGCACTTGGAGGAAACCCACATGAACACAGGGAGGACATGCAGACTCCTCAGAGAAGGCACTCCAGCTGAGAATTGAACCGGAGAACCATGGCGCAGTCCACATGTTGGTGCATATATGTTTGAGGGGACTTACCACTCTGCAAAAACATCTTTAAAGAAGTGTGATGTTTGAAATTCACTCTTCTTATACAGTTTTAATCTTTTTTTTTTTTGATCTGTCAGCACTTGGCATTTTGGATGCCGATATATCAATGGGGAGCTGTTTAACCATGATATTTATAACCACCCATAGCTAGCAGGTGCACTAGCTGCTATAAAAAAGTAATAAATAAGAACAAAAACGAACAGGCTAGGGTTTGGCTACGTCAATGCTTAGCACTATAATTAAAATATAAATAAACTCTTATAACAAGAATGTAATCAAACTCTTCTATGTTTCCTGATATGTACTGAAAAACAGCAGCAGGTTAACAGAGATGTTCTGCAAGTAGGAAAAGATCCTTTGTCTTGTTATGACACACAGAAAGATTTGAAAAGGTATTTTCACTTTGACAGGTTACCCTGAAGATTTTCGAATTACAGGGACATCCTCCAAAACACTAAAGAAACAAACCAATAGTTTGAATAGATTTATGACTGCTTATTAGCCACTATTAAATGCAGTTAAAGCAAAGCTATGATTTACGGCATGAGTAAAAAGAGACTTGCAAACTTAATTTTAAGTGTGAGGTCTTAAAAGTAGTACAACTAAGGTGAGGTACCCAGAAGGTGACTTGAGTGAAAGCACAGGAGTTCAAGGAAACACCTGGAGCTCCAGCACCTCAGGAAAACAGGTAGTGAGGGACCTAAAGAAGAACAGCAGCATCACAAAACAATACGCTGAAAGACTACAGAATAGGCTCACAGGTGAGCCTAGAACTGAAACAAGGTACACAAGGAAACCTAGTGGTGGAATGTAAAAGTCCAGCAAGTCATCAAAAGAAAGGAGTATAGGAAGAAATGGGAGACAACAAACACTGACCATGCCAAGCCAAGAAGGAATACTGGTTGAACAATGGTGAGGCCAAGAGTGCACTGAGAATGGCAAAGGACAATGCACCAGGGAAACTCCACCAACCTCCATAGACTGACTCAGCAGATGGCATAAAGTAGTGGATGCAAAGCAATGGAAGACACAGGACAGCCATTAGACTCCACCCAAGGGATGTCAACAGGAATCGACCCACCAGTCCAGATGACACCAAAGACAGAAGTAAGAAGCGCTCCAAGATGCCTCTGAATTAAGAAATCTTCACAACAGCTATAATACCCCATGCTAAGTCTATGGGCTTCCCAGTAGGAGACCAAATGCTATCAAACTGAGTGGAAGCCATATTTCTTTTTGTTTTGATAACTATGACAGAGTATACAGTCTGCTACAGTGATGGTAAAAATATCCTACACTATCTAAGGTTCTATTTCTCTGTCCTTTCTTAAAAAAAGCTTCTATGCAAGATGTCTGTAAAACTGCTAACTAGAAGAACGAGGCCTCTTTGTAAAGCATGGGTTTCCTCACTTTTTTTAAATGTAATTACAAGAATTTTAATTCCCCTATCCTAAATCCAGGGAAAGGCGAAACACAGCAAGATTCTGCTTATGTGAGCCCCCTTTTCACTCTTAAGGGTTTTCCTCTTTTCCACATAGTTGTTCATCTGTGAAGTCCCTGTACAAAATAATAATGTAATAATAATAATAATAATAATATCAGTGTCATACATTTTCAACAGGTGCATTATTTGCGGAGTTTGACATCTAGTTTTCTGTTGGCAGCTTGTACGTCAGCCTCTTGTAATGGTTCCACAAAGCACTACAAATTATATTTTCTGCCCCAGGGAAGGACAGGGTTTGTAGTGTCAGTCTTGAGCACACACTATTTGGACATCATTCTACCTGTCAAGATTCCGAGAGGGTACTTCTTGGGGTGCTGCCATTTTTTTTACAGAAAGACAGCACATATTTTCTTAAGAGCGAACCAACAAGAGAGCAGTATTACAGCAGTTAAGTAACCATCCATTCTTCTCTGTATAGCTGTTATTTTGGCCTTGTTTTGTTAGTTCAGTGTTAAAGCAGATGCTGCTTGATTTCCTACAAATTGTACATTTCTTCTACCGCAAGCTGCATTTGTTGGAAATGGCTTCAGCAACTGACAGCACCTTTAAAGGAAGAGAATAATATTATCACTAGAAGACGTGAAGAGATTAAAGCGATGCCTGTTTTCAAACAGGCTGTTAGGATGCTGATATCAGGCATCAATGAAATCAAGGATCATACTGATGTAGGCTCAACACAGACACTCTGATACATTTCATACAGACACGTGACATGAAGGATAATAAACTGGTTCCGTAGGTATTAACTGCTGGTGCACCTCTTCAAACATCTAGTGCTGAAATATCTGTCTTAACTGTGTTGTCTTTCTCTGCAGACATTGTATGTGTCAGTTATGACCTACGCATCTCATGTAAAATACTTCATGGAATCCTATGGTATCCACTTGGTTAATGGTCTAGGATTACACTAACATTAATTTAAATGCAAAATATCTATTTTAGCAGTTCAAAAAGTGTAATGACGGAAGAGATTATGGGAACACAGGTTTATAAGTACCACTTCATGATGAAGCTAATAAAATAATGCAAAACGAGTGCTGTCTCATCTTTCCAGTGGAAAGCTGTCACTTTGTGGTGTTTATATGCGTAAAATTGTTTACTTTCACTGATCACATGACAAATAGAAGCTCAGTGAGAGAGACGGGGCATCAACCTTTAACTTTTTTATGCAAAAATATTAAGGGTGTCTGAGTCAAAGGTAAGCTTCCCCTCATAAGCAGCCTATGTATATTAGTGACCTAAATCTCCCAGTCTGATAGCAGAGTGGTTAAAGCATAAGATTAAGAGCTGGCACACCTGGTTTCAAAACCTGGCTGGGGAGCAATTGGGCAGTAGCAGCAGTATCTGTGTGGAAGAATGGCCTGGCGATCTACTTCTGTAATATGCAAAGAAAACCCTATGTGGTCTTACCATGAGTTGATTTCACCTTAGAGGCAATTACTTACTTACTTGTTTAAAGTGTCAACTGAATATTTTAAAACAAATAATGACATTGCCTTTGCCAATTTAAGTATTTATTTTTCTGTTTCATAGGTGTTACGACTGTACTAACCATGACAACTATCAGCACTCATCTCAGGGAGACTCTTCCAAAAATTCCTTATGTGAAGGCTATTGACATCTACTTAATGGGTTGCTTTGTGTTTGTGTTCCTGGCTTTGCTCGAATATGCTTTTGTAAACTACATATTTTTTGGAAGAGGACCTCAGCTACAGAAAAAGGTTGCAGCAAAAGCATCACAGGCCAACAACGAAAAGAACAGACTGGACACCAACAAAGTTCAGGTGCGTGCAAGAAAACTAAAAGCTTGTCACAATTTGTTTGCATTGTCAGTTTCATAGAAGTTAACAACCTGAAAAACAAGTAATTAATTATTTATTATTGTTAGTTTCTAAGCTATAAAACTGCAATCATCTAGTTTAGGATACATGGAAATGCATATGCTAAACTATGCTATTAATGTTCACTTGTGAGGGCTAGTACAGAACTTTTAAATCTTTTAAATTCCATGACCAGACCATATCAATGACCAGTTTGTGAAAGAGATCTGCAAAATAATTGGAGATAAACATTTTACCCTATTTTTTTTTTAATTCAGTAATTGCTACTTTGTACATGTTTTACCTAAACTAATTTTTTTTTGAAAAATAAAAAATATGGTTGTTAAAATAGAAAAGTTTATTTTGAGTAGTAAAGTTAAAGTAGTTGAAACTCTTCCAATGGCAGAAATATACTCATGTTTGCATCTATTAGCATTGATTTTTAACAATATAGTTATAGAACCTGGTATTACAAAAGATGAACTATGTAATCTGGTTGGCTCTGTGTCATGGACAGCTAAGGTCATAATTACAAATACTGATGCCACAGGCTTACGTAGTAGACAATGCGATGCTAAGATTCAAAAGAGAATAATATGTCAGAGCTTGCACATTCCCTGCTTGGGAGGAAAGGTTCTGAGCATGTATATGGGTATGGTACCAGTTGGGATCCTTGGCAGAGACTCTGGTCAAGCTGGTACATTCTTCTACAAGGTGGGGCAGGACTTCTGAGACTTAAATCAGCTGTTAATTCAGGGACAGGCCATCAATCCACTGCATTCCACCTAATCAGTACAGTCTGGAGTATAGCAATAAAACACTATTGAGTCACAGTGCGACACTGTTAGTCCACATCTCTTCCTTCACCTGCTCACACGTATCATACAATCAGAGGTATGATACTCAGCCCAGTAGCTATGAGACCTTCATCTATAAAGATCAAGGTCTCATCTAACAGATGGCTGAGTTTTGTCCTCACTATGTGGTAGCCCCAGAAGATAATGAAGTACTGAAAGTGAGCCCAGATGGTCATGTTTTGTCCCCACTACGTGGTAACCCCAGAAGACAATGAAGTATAGAAAGTGAGCATAGCAATCTGACATCAGCAGGAACTGAAAACAAAGAAGGAAAACTTACAAAGTTATATAGATTACAGTATTAAGATTGAATAGACCAACACAAATGTATTTTTTAAACCATTATTATATAGTAAATTATATGCCTTTCTGAAGAATTTCAGCTTTTCAAATTGATCTAAGTATATCCAATTATTTTCAATCATGGACTGCGTGGCTATTATTTCATAGGTTCATATGTGTGTACTAAGTTAATGGCCCTGGAGCCTTTACAAGCCTAGCCCATAGGATTACCCTGGCATTGTGCCACCCCCACCTTAGTTCCCAGTGCCTCTGTTGAGTAGAGCCACAGGAGTGATCCTCTGGATGAATTTTCTATTTACCATCCACTCATCAAGATTTCTCTTGAAGAGAGCCAGTGAGGTGCTTTGTTTGACATGTATGGGAAGTCTGTTCCATACCATGGGCAGTCTCCGGGTTATGAACCTGTTCCTCCACCACATTCTGTTGATTGTGGTAATGAGGTTGAGGTCTCTGAAGTGTGTGGAGTGCAGGGATTGGGATTTCTTTAGATGCAGAATTTCTAACACAGCTGGGTCAGACATGGCTTTGTAAGTCAAGCAGAGATCGCCTCTAAGTAGGCGATATGAGACAGAGAATAGTTGGAGTTTTTTGAGTCTGTCCATGTAGGACAAGTGTTTAAGGCCTAGGATCCTCTTTGTGAGGTACTTTTGTGGCCTCTCCAGTTGCTGCCAGTGTCTAGAGAGGTACATGCCAAATGGGGCATTGTACTCGATGATTGAATGAGGGAAGACTAGATAGAGACAATGACCTCTTTCTTCCTGGATGCAAAACTGTTAGTAATGAGATGTGCCATATAGAAGGACTTTCTGACCACAATGGCAATGTGGTAGTCAAAAGAGAGGTTGCTGTCAACCTGTGTTCCCAGATCTCTTATAATACCTTCTGTGTTCAATGGACTACCATCAATGGGGTAATTCATGGGAACCGGGTTTTTCCCAAAGGGGATGATGACACATTTTTTGGCATTGAGCTTAAGGCCATGATTCGGACACCAGTCGTTTGTCTCAGTGAGGCCTTTCTGTAGGATTTCAACATCACTTGGGAAGTTAATAACAGCTCCAACTTGCAATCATCAGTGAACTTTGTCAGCCAGAGTCCCTTTGTGTTGGCTTGGACTTCACAGAAGTAGATACCAAACAGGAGAGGACCCAGGACCAAACCCTGTGGGACTCCACTCGTGACTGGTCAGCAGTCTGATTTGGAATCAGCTACTTTCACACTGTGGGTTCCATCTGTGAGCCAGTTTGCAACCCACCTAATGATATAGGGGTTGATGCCTAGCTTAGTGAGTTTTTCTATGATTTCTGAGTAGGGAATGGTATCAAAGGCCTTGGTCAGATCAAGGTAGGCTGTATGAACCACCTTGCCTTCATCCACAGCTCTGATGACTGACTCAAAGAAGTCGACCAAGCTGAACAAGCATGGTCTACCCTTCACAAAACCAACTGTATGGGATCTAGAGTTTGGAGATTCCTTGTTTATTAGGTCTATGATGATGTGTTCCATAGCTTTGCATATTATACTCGTCAGGCTAATGGAGCAATAGTTGCCAGGGTCTGTAGTCACTTCTCCTTTGTGGAGCGGGATGACTGTAGCAGTGCACCATTTGGTAGGGACAAAGCTTGAGGTGAGGCTGTGATTGAACAGGGCATACAGGTGAGATGCCAGTTCACTCTGTAGTACATGTAGAACACAGCCAGGGATATTGTCAAGCCTTAGACAGTGCTGTTTTAACCTGTGCAGCAGTAATACTTGGTGCCTGGCAATCTACTGGTATTGTGATTGGTCCTTAGGGGGGAGAGAGGGATGAAGTTGGCACTGAATCTGTCGGCCAGTATATTGGCAATATCTGTTGGCTCGGTATAGGAGGTACCATTGTGCAGTAGCTCAGAGCAAATCTGGGTATTGCCATGGAGATTCTTTACATAACTATAGTATGCCTTGTGGTTGTCTTTACTATCTGCTGCAATTCTGTTTTCATAGCTAGCTTTAGAGGATTTGATGAGGGATTTCAGCTTTTTGTTGAGGTTGATAAGGGAGTTTTTTCCAGTCTTGGGACTTCACCTTATTCCACATCAGTTTCCTCCTTTTTCTGTAGAGTTTGTTTATTGCAGGGGATCACCAGATTGGCTTCCTTTTTTGCAGGAGACCATCTTGGTTCTATTGGGTATGGCGAGATCCATGCATTTGTGTACATGTTCGTACAGAGCATTGGTGTATGATTCGGTGGTCATGCAACTATTCTCCATTTGCATGGGTGCCATAAAGTTAGCCACCTCTGTTTTTTGGAGCCCAACGTTAGCTTTGGAGAAGTTTTTCATGGTGGTTACCTCTCTGGGGGGGGGGGTGTGGATTTCCAAGGTGATTAATTTGTGGTCGGATCTAACCAGGGAAGAGTTGACTATTGATGTAGAGCAATGGTCGCCCATGTTAGTAATGACCAGGTCAAGGATGTTGCTACCTCTAGTGGGGGTAAGAATGAGCTGGTCCTGGGCATTGGAATTAATGAATTCCAAGAAACGTTGGGCAAGTGTATTGGTACATGAGTAGTTTTCCCAGTTAATGGAGGGGTAGTTGAAGTTGCCCAATATGAGATTGTTAGGTTGGACCTTAATATTCTCCAGGGTGCTTAGGAATGTGGAGTGTGAGTCTTGGGACATAGTTAGGGACCTATAGCAGGCTACGACCTGAATCGCTGTCTTACTCAATGTTAGCTGCACCTAAAGTATCTCTGATGCATTATGTTGGGATACCAGTCTGGAGGTGTGTGCATCCTTTTTGAATATGGAAACACCACTGCTTTTGGAGCTTTGGTCCAAGTTCTGTGCCCCTGTTGTTTCAGAAATGACAAAATTAAATAATATATGAGCATTATTTATGCTTAATGGATGTAGAAATCATATGTTTACATACAAATATATGTGTGTTTATGTATGTGTGTGTGTGTGTGTGTGTGTGTGTGTGTGTGTGTGTGTGTGTGTGTGTGTGTGTGTGTGTGTATATATATATATATATATATATATATATATATATATATATATATGTGTGTGTGTGTGTGTGTGTGTGTGAGACCGAGGGAAGGGAGACTGGATTAAGTATTCATGAGTGTATGGAGTTTCACAGCTGCATATCTGTGGCCACTGGCCACATTCATGATTGAACTAATTTGCATTGTCATAATCCATTCTTTCGTTTTGCATTCCCTAGTGTATCTTTTCTTCTTCATGGTTACATGGAATCTATCCTAGCAAGTAAAACATAGAAGGTATGGAACCAGCTCTGAAGGGGATAGCAGTCCAATGATTTCACCAATTGCTGGTACAATATCACAATCAAACACTGGATGCGAAAATCAATATAAGCTCTCATCTTTGTGAAAGGGCTAGAAGACACAAAGAGGAATCTTGATGGTTCCAGATTAGATATTAATTTGTCCTGACACACGAATGTATGCCTTATTGAATATTATTATTATTCAGTGCATAGGCATGAAGCATGTCTTGAATTCATAGTGACTTTCAAAATTGTTAAGCTTGTAACACAACAGGCTAAACTGTGTTTGCGTTCTATTCAGCAAATCAGAAAGTAAACACAATTTAGCCTTTAGAGTTGAAGCTGAAAATATTTTCAATATATTTAAGTTACAGTAGTTCTAAGTTGCCTTATGTAATATCCATGACAAAGAACATATAGTCATAAAAGTAGTGTTCCTTGGACATAAAATGTATACAATGTCAGATAATGCAAACATATCATTATGACTATACAATATGTACAAATGGTTTTATAAACTCAATTTCAACTGAAAGGAGCATATAACAGTTGTAAATATGCTGTACACAGGGCCTATAAGAAATTAGTTATTTCTAAATTATGGAGATATTCTTACTTTGTTTCTGCAAGGAGTGCAGATGGTATGGTGAGTGGTCGAAACATTTACATTGCAAGAATTTGAGTAAGTGGGCTTTGAGAGTTGTTCTAAACTTTGTTAAGATTTGAACTGTTGCATCCTCCAGTAGTTATAGTGCTTCAAGCAGCAGGAGTTAAGTTGTGAAACAGTCTTCCCTCAGTGTTGAGGATAAAAGGGGATTGTTTTCATGTGATAGCAACAGAAGAAGAATTAAAGAAAGAAAAAAAGAATGTGAAGCTTTAGTAGCGAGAACAAAGAGTAACAGTGGAGAACAAACTGATAATTAATTCTTCACTTACTGCACCGATAACTATTGAAAACTGTAACACTGGTGTTATGTTGTCACGCCTTTCATGAGCAATCAGTAAAACCCTAGTGGACTATGGTGTGAGAAAATAGCTTACAGAATGATGGAGAAAAATAAAATAGTCCTAAGATTGACAGGTAGGGTTACATTTGTGTACTCTGTAATATTGGTGACATTGAGGTATGCTTTTATTGTGGTGTATGTACAATACGTAAACATAAAAATATATAAGGAGAAACTTTTTACAACAAAAGGTATTACAAAAGGTAAGATGTTATTGAAAACAATAATTCATAACAAAACTAGTCTTGTTTTTCTGGCCTCATTTAGCTGTACATAGGTTCATAAATTCATAGTTGTATACTAGGCTAACTACCACTAGGGCCCTTATAAGCCTAACCATGCAATCCAAATGTGACCCACAAATTTGATTTATATATGGGGTGAATTACTGACTGCCTCTTTTCATCAGAGGCATATGCACCAGACCAGGAGTGAATTTATGATTACCCACCCATTGGTCCAAGTTCTGCTTAAACAGAGATAGGGAGGAACTCTGCTTCAAATGGATGGGGAGCCTTTTCCAGAGAATAGGAATTCTCTGAGAAACATATCTGTCACTCCAACATGTCAAGTTTATGTCACAAGCAAAATGTAGGTATTTTAATGTAGTAGTTCTGATGCTGTTTGTTTTGCAGATGTAAAAATGTTAATCAAAATCGGGTCCAGGGTTGCCTTGTATGTCAGGCAAAGATCATCGCTCAGACGTCAATATGATAATGAGTAAAGAGACAGGGCTTTGAGGTGCTCAGCACAGGACATCATGTTTACTCCCTGTATACCTTTTGTAAAGAGCCTTTCTGGTCATTCCATGTCGCATGTGTCTGGTCAGGTGCATACTGAAGGAGACATTATACTCTATGACAGATGTGATGATGGCCAAGTGCAGTAGTGTGATGACCTCTCTGGACTTAGATGCCATGTCCATGCTTATAAGTTGAACAATATAGAAGGATTTCCTTACTACCTTGGACACATGGTTAAAGGCAAGGTTACTGTCTATATGAGTTCCCAGATCCCTGACTAATCAATCAAATTTTAGGGGTGTTTTATTGATGATATAGTTACCCTGGGTGGCCGACTTCCCAAATTATACTATACTGCATTTGTTGGTACTGAATTTTAAGCCATGGCATTGACATAAAGTGTTTGCCTTTGTTAAACTTTCACGATGGGTGTTCTCATCTTGGGAGGATTCAATTACTGCTCACAGTTTGCAATCATCTCAGAACCTGGTTAGCCAGAGGCCTTGGACATTGGCTTTGACATCCAA
The DNA here is from genome assembly GCF_019279795.1 of Protopterus annectens. NCBI lineage: Eukaryota > Metazoa > Chordata > Ceratodontiformes > Protopteridae > Protopterus > Protopterus annectens. The sequence goes on from NC_056728.1 coordinate 1,231,321,432, forward strand.
GAAGTAGATGCCAAAGAGGATCGGGTCTAGTACAGTCCCCTGGGGCACTCCACTGGTAACTATCATCTTTGTGGAGGTGGTCTCACTGATTCTAATCTCCTGGGTCCTATCAGTGAACCAGCTAGCTGTCTAGCATGTTATAAAGGGGTTTATACCTAGTTCCATAAGTTTGTTTACAATGCCCAAGTGGAGTACTGTATCAAATGCTTTAACCAGATCTAGGTAGGCAGTAAGCAGTTTTCCCTTCATCCATTGCCTGAGTGACCTTTTCAAAGAAGTCCACCAGATTCACCCATTGCAAATAAGACAAGTCAGACTAATGGGTCTGTAGTTTCCAGGATGTGTTGAAGGTCTACCCTTATAAAATGGGGTGACCGTTAAAATCCTCAAGTCACATGGCACAATGCCTGTTTTAAGGCTATAGTTAAATAGTGGATCCAGGGGATCCTGATAAGTCATATTTTCAACTGTTCAAGAAGCATCCTGAGATGTTATCAGGCCTATTGAGGCCATGTTCTTGGCTTTACTGAGTGCAACCAGTACATGCTTCCTAGTTTTAATTGAGGGGTTATGTTTGAGGGTATTTTTTGGGGGTTGATTGGGGGTGAGATGAGGGTAAAGTTGGAACTGAATTTGTCCACTAACAGGTTCACTATATCGCCAAGTTTAGTGAATGTGGCTCCATTAACCACCACTTTAGCATATTGCTGTGTGTTGCCCATGAGGTTTCTGACATAGCTGAAGTAGGCCTTATAGGTTCATAGGTTCATAGGTTCATAGGTTTATACTAGGCTATCTGCCCTAAGGCATTTATAAGCCTAGCCCAAATTTTTGTGGCTTACGCCACCCCTTATATGAAAAAATACTGTGCCCATTAGTTTGTTGTGCCTCTGTCCAGCAGTGACACAGAGATGATTCCCGGGGTAAACCTACGATCTCCCATCCACAGGTCTAGATTTCTCTTGAACAGAGTCAGCGAGGTGCTCTGCCTCACATGGACCGGGATTTTATTCCACAGCATAGGGAGTCTCTGAGTGATAAATCTATCCCTCCAGCACGTCCTATTTATATCTGTGCTAAGGTTTAAGTCGCTTGCTCTAGTGGTTTTGGTGGATTTGGATTTTTGAGGTGGAGCATGTCCATTAATTCGGGTTGGACATGGCCTTGTATGTCAGGCACATGTCACCTCTGAGCAGACGGTATGCGACTGAATAGAGCTGGAGTTTCTTCAATCTGGCAGCATATGACAGATTTTGGAGTCCCTTTATCCTTTTGGTGAGGAACTTTTGGGGTCTCTCCAATTGCTGCAGATGTCGGGTGAGATACATCCCGAATGGGGCATTGTACTCGATCATTGGTCTGATAAGTGAAGAGTACAGGGGAACAATGACCTCACTAGATCTGGATGTGAATCCCTTCATGATCAGGTGGGCAATGTAGAAGGTCTTTCTAACCACTTTAGCAACGTGAGTGTCAAAAGAAAGGCCACTGTCAACCTGGGTCCCCAGGTCCCTGATAACCTCTTTTGTGCTTAGTGGATTGCCACCTATATGGTAGCTTGGGGTTACCTTGTTTTTCCTGAAGGGTATGACTATACATTTTTTGGCGTTTAACTTCAGGCCATGGCTCTGGCACCAGCTATCTGTTTCCGTGAGTCCCTTCTGAAGGATATCCGTGTCCGATGCACTTTCCACTATGGCGCCCAGTTTGCAGTCGTCTGCAAACTTTGTCAGCCAAAGTCCTCCCATGTTGGCCTGTACTTCTGAGAAGTAGATGCCAAACAATAGGGGGCCAAGGACCGAGCCCTGTGGGACACCACTTGTGACCAGCTTGGAGTCAGACACAGCGCCAGCAACTCTAACCCTGTGGGTTCTGTCCTTAAGCCAGTTTGCAACCCATCTTGTGACATATGGGTTTACATTTAAGCTGGTAAGTTTTTCTACAATACCCGAGTGGGGTATTGTGTCGAAAGCCTTTGCAAGGTCAAGGTAGGCTGTATGGACTGCCTTTCCTCATCAATGGCCTTGGTGACTGTTTCGAAGAAGTCGACCAAGTTCAAAAGGCATGATTTTCCCTTGACAAAGCCAAACTGGGTCGGGTCCAATGTCTGCAAGTCCCCTATATCTTTGTTTATGAGCTCCATTATGATCCTCTCCATAGCTTTGCAGACTAGACTTATTAAGCTTATGGGGCGGTAATTACCAGGGTCCGTGAGGCCGCCTTTGTGGAGTGGGACCACAGTTGCCGTACGCCACTCCTTGGGCACGTATCCTGTGGTAAGGCTGAGATTAAACAGCTGCCTTATGTGCGGGTTTAATTCCTCATTTAGCTCGTGTAGCACACAGCCGGGGACACCATCCGGTCCCATTGATGCTGTGTTTTTAGCTTTAGAGAGAGCAGCTTTCACCTGCGCATTTGAGATGTCCGGGAGGCTACACTCGGCTGGGATAGTTATCTCTCCTTTAGGGGGGGGGGGTGAAGTTTGCACTGAACCTGTCTGCCAGTATGTTGGCAATGTCTGTGGGTTCAGTGATTTTTGTATCATTTTGGACTAATTCTGAGCATATCTGGGAGTTTCCACCCAGGTTCCTAACGTAGCTGAAAAAGGCCTTATGATTGTCCTTTGAATCCATGGCAATTTTTCTCTCAAAATTGGCCTTAGTTGATTTTATGAGTGCTCGTATTTTTTTACTAATAATGATCAGGGGTGACTTCCCTTTTATGGATTTTGTTCTATCATGTAATAGCTTTCTCCTCTTATTGTAAAGTTTGTTAATGGCTGGGGTCCACCAGACTGGACGCTTGCCCTTTGTGGAAAGAGTCTTGGTTTTATTTGGGATTGCCTGATCCATGCAGTCCTGGAGGTGTTCATAGAAGGCATTTGTAAGGGCTTCAGAGCTTGGGTTGTGGTTTCCTCTGGCTCAGGGGCCTTGAAGGATACCACACCAGTCTTGAGTAGTGTGAAGTTTGCTTTAGAGAAGTTCTTCACTATGGTCTTTTGTTTGGGGTGGGGGCGGATGTGGATTTCCAGTGAGATTAGTTTATGATCAGATCTCACCAATGAGGGATATACTTCCAGTGTGGAGCATTTTGTCCCCATGTTTGTGACAATGAGATCTAGTATATTTTCTCCTCTCGTGGGAACAGTGACTAGCTGTTCCATGGCATTTGAATTTATGAACTCCAGGAACCGTTGGGCTAGAAAGTTAGGGCTTGAGTAATGTTCCCAGTCTATATTCGGGTAGTTGAAGTCACCCAATATGATGGTGTTTGGAGATACATTTATACCCTCCAGTGTCTTCAGGAAGGCTGTGTGGGGTTCCTGAGTTTAAGAGGGTGGCCTGTAGCATGCTACAATTTGTAGAGCAGTTTTGCCTATGGTTAGTTGCACCTGGATGGTTTCCAAAGCTTCGTGCGTTGCCACCAACCTGGAGGTGTGGGTATCCTTTATGAATATGGATACACCCCCTCCTTTTGTGGTGTGGTCCGGGTTTTGGGGCCGGAACGCATGATATGAGGTAAAACCTAATAGTGCCAGGGTGCTCTCAGGAGCCTTGAACCAGGTTTCAGTTACAGCACAGACATCAATGTTCTCCATACTGAGAAGGGCCTCGAGTGCGTGCATTTTGAGATTTAGACTTCTGGCATTGAGCAGCATTACCCTCAGTTTCTTCCCATTTTTGTTTTCTAGGGTGGTAGGTTTAGAATTTGAGCCTTGCCTAAAAAAGCTAGCTTTCACCTAGGAGGCTATCTTAACCTCAACATTGGATTTGCTTTACCTAAGTAGCCCTTTTAGTTCCCTATTTAGTTTGATGACAGAGATTTTATTTTTTATGGGAATTATCCTTCCTGATTTTTGCCATAATTCTTTTCCTTTTGTTGTATATCCTGTTAAATTTGGGATGCCACCAGGGCAACTTGATTCTTGGACTAGTCTTTGGTTTACTTCTGGTAGGTACAGCAGCCTCTATGCAGCCATTGAGTTTCATAGAGCAATTCAGTACAGACTGCTGTGTTCTAGGGGTTTGGAGGGGCTAAGAATTTTGATAAGCCATTGCTTAATAAAAGGTATTTGGCCTTGGAATAGTTCCTAATTGTTACTGGTTTAAATGAGATTACAGAGTTGATTTTGGTTTTGAAGGAGACAGCTTTGTGGTCGGACCTTCCCAGGGAGTATGAGACATTGGGGGGAATGCAGCATTCTCCCACATTTGTGAGCATGAGGTCCACTATGTTGGAGCCTCTAGTCAACAAATTCTCTACTTGGTCAAGGGTGTTTGTATTTTTGCAGTCCAGGAATCTGTCTGCCTGCAAATTTGAGGCCATGTAGGATTCCCAGTATATAGAGCAGTAGTGTCCAACCCGCGGCCCGTGGGCCGCATGCGGCCCTCAGACCTCTTCCATGCGGCCAGCAACCCTTAAATTAAAGTTTTACTTTTTTCCGTTTTTTTTAAATGCTTGCGACCTTTCCCTGGTGTGCGCATGCGCCAAAGCACCTTCCCATTACTTTTCGCGCCGATAGATGTATTTGCGGCAAGGAAGAGCTGACTTGCGTCCTGTAGCTGTTGTGCGCGAAAACACCCTTCCGCTCGTTTCAAGAGGTAGATGTATTCGCGGCAAAGAAGAGCTGAAGGAAGACGAGACCATTGCGCCGAAGAAAAGCTGAGAGAGAGAGAGAGAGAGTGAGAGAGAGAGAGAGAGGGGGGGATTTGTCATTTTTATACAGAAACCAGGTAAGCTAAGTATGTTGTAGCAATCTTTACTGTAGTCATTAAAATCCTTGCACACCGAGCACTGCAGAATGGTAGGAAGAAAAGGTTGGTATATGACAGTTCAGGAACATTTGTTTGCCACTCGCTAAGTGTTTTTACCTTAGGCATCGAAAATTGGATTTTGTTTATATGCTTATTTTCCCTTAGTGATGTTGCAGATCACACATAGCTTGTGAAGTACACCACTCATGGAAGATGTAACTAGTATTTCTATAAAAAGCTTTTCTGTGATGGGGTTGTCTGTAAATGAGGTTTGTGTTTTGAGGACCAGTGTCTGAAATTATAGACGTGAGTGTTGCGTTGTTTGTTTCTGACGAGATGCATATGTAGCCTGATGTTTGGCTCCTTCTGTGTGTTGTATTCCTTGCGTGAGATCCTGAAAATATTTGGCAGCATTGATGTTCCTGGACCTTCCACGAAAGGACGTACTTGTACCTTCTGGGTCAGTGTTTAAGAGTGAATAGATGAGGTATGACTGTCGATCTTATTGACACATCGCAGATTTCACACTGTTTGTTGCTATTCCCTTGTATGTCAGGATCATTTGCACGGTCACTGATGTTTTTTCAACATGTAAACACGGTGCCAGATCTTTTGTTTTGTTCCATGTGTAGTTTAATTTGCCGTGAATGTGTTGCACAGCATATGACTGGATTCTCTCTAATCTCAGTAGTTAATGCCTTTTGTAAGTCAGTCTCTACTTATTGAGAGGGCGTGATAGACAAACCTACTGTTTGGTTCCTGCTGAATTCCTTGAACAGGAAAGCAAGGTTTGACATGATGCATTGTTTGGTGAGATAGAGTCATAGACTAAAAATGTTTGTTTTTGAATAACTGAAAGAATTGTAATGCTTAAAATTGTAGAATAAACATATTTGTAGATCCTTTAAGATTGTTAAATGATTTTTGGAATTTTCAGAAGAAGAAGACAGCAGAAAAATGTTTGATGTGGGCATCTGTTACATTAAAAGTGTGGATATTAATATAAATATGAGATTTTTTTTTTTTGGGGGGGGAGAGTTCTGGAGGTATGGACAGTGATCTGTGTGAAGTAGGGGCAGTCCTTTGGGTGTGGTTAATAACAAGGTCGACAAGTGTAGTATTAAAAGACTTGGAGAGTTGTGAGGAAGAACAGTATGATGTGTGTTTTAGGGACGGTATACAATTTATTAAAAAAGAGATAAGAATTACAGTAAAAGAGTTAAAGCAGGAAACGTTAACCCAAATTTGAAGTTTCAGTGACATGGATTTGGTGCCCTGACTAATACAGTTGTGGCTTGAGTACAGTTAATAGCCTAAACACCAGGATAACTAGAAATAATCACTGGTCTTCTTTCTAACCTTGGATAGGAGGGTGAGTGAGAACTAATACTGTTTATTCATTCATGGTGGATGCTGGGTGGCCATTGTCAGCAGGCTGTAAACTAGCTGCACCTCTGTCATGTCACATGTCCTTCCAACATGCAGTACTATATGCTAGTGACTCAGTACATTAAACATCTGAGTTTTAAGTATTTTTAAACTCGTATAGTACTTGTTTAAGTGAAAAGTCTGATGAAGCCTATGGGTGAAAGCGCTTACTACAATAAATTACAACTACTTTTACTTTGTTGACTGGAATATTTTTTGGATTTTTATCTACGCTACGAGTTGAACTGCCATCAGGTGCTCACACTTGATTCTTATGATTGTTTTGCTACTTATTACTATTTCTTGTGTGGGACCCGTGCTCCGTTTGCTGTTGCTCATTTTGCATTTGAGGTTTATATTAGCTGCTTTGGTTGGCTGCTGCACATAGTTCTTGGGTGTTACGTGGATTTTTCTTCATATCTTTGGGCAGATCGTGTGTTTTTTATACATATATATATATATATATATATATATATATATATCATATATACATATATATATATACACCCGTGGTAGTGGTGCTCCGGTAGCATTGTCACCTCACAGCAAGACGTTGTCGTTGTCGCGTTCGATTCTCAGCTAGAGCGTCTTCTGTGTGGAGGCATGCGTGAATGGGTGTGCCTTACTAGTCCTAAAACCTTAATGATGTCTCCAGCTGTTTCCCCAGGATCATCCTATTAAAGACCTTTTTTTTTTTTTACTTTTTTTTTTTTTTTTTTTTTTTGGTCCTCACTTGCCTTTTGCCCCCAGACCATTTCTGTTGACTCAATGCGGCCCTTGCAACTGAAAAGGTTGGACACCCCTGATATAGAGGGATAATTAAAAACTGTCACAAGTAGGGTGTTAGGTTAGATTGTAAGCATCTTCAGTAAGCCATGATTCCCAAGGTGAGAATCAAACCCTGTACCTTGTACCTATGTGGCAAAGTCTCATAATGCACTAAGTAGATAAATAATGCATGTGTTGGCTTCAATTTTACATTTTTGGGTACAGAAACGTAATTCCACGATAAGAGATGGTAATACATACAATCTTAGTCAGCCTAGTGCTCTGCCACTACAAAGGAAAAGTGTTACGTGGATCTTTTTTTCTTTTCTGCTTTTTTTTTTTTTTTGAGCACTGTTTGCTCTATTCCATCATCTTATGGTCTTCCTACTACGTGCCCTATGTTTATTCTGGGTCTATAAGTTTCCAGTTTCTGCATCGACAGAGACACAACATGGACAAAGTAATGAACTAGATCAGATGAGAAGCATGAAGCTTACTTTGGTGGGAAAAGTAAGGAAGGAATACCATGCTGAAATCATGAAAGCAGGCACCAAAAGGAAGCATAGGTTAAGTGTCTTAGAAACTGACCACAGCTCTTTCAGTGGTATTAAAAATGCCACATCAAAAAAGAAAAAGGGATACCAGTAGAGTATTAAGATGGTTGGCCATGAGACAACAACAGATGACAATAAGCAAAAGAACTGGAATTCAGTAAGTACTACATACACACACACGCACACACACACATATATATATATATATATATATATATATATATATATATATATATATATGCATCTTCATTACACTGTTTAATATACTATTCACCATGATGACCTCTGTAGCATGTCTTTAAGCAGTACTGCTGCTGTCACGACTAAAGGAAATAGTTAAATCATGTGTTCAATACATCCAGCTTGCTTTTATGAAACTATATATCTATATTATATTTCTATATATATAGAATAAATAAATATATATATATATATATATATATATATTATATATACTTTTTTTTAATAAAACTATATATTGAAAATCAAATTCTGTCACCCACTCAGCATGGTTTCAGACGAGGGCACAGCACCACTACAGCCCTCCTCTCCTTCCTTGATACAGTTAACCGGGCACGGGATTCTGGTAAAATAATTGCTTCTCTTTTCCTTGACCTCTCCAAAGTTTTTGATACCATTTCCCACACTATTCTCCTTGTAAACTAGCTACCATCCATATTTCCCCACCTACCCTACCATGGTTCAATAGCTATCTCTCCAATAGGCAGCAGTCCACCAAATGGCAACAGTCTTACTCTCCCTTCCTCAATACTTCCACAGGCGTACCCCTAGGCTCCATACTTGGTCCTGTCTTATTTAGTATCTTTATTAACAACTTTCACACCTCTACTGCCAATCATTAGCGGACCGGAGTTCCGCTGTGGTGACCCCTAACCGGGAAAAGCCGAAAGACACAAATTAACAACTTTCACACCACTCTCACACAATGCTCAGTAATCCAGTATGCTGATGACTCTAAATAATATGCACTGCAAATTCCATCTCTGAACTCCAGCAGATCATCCAGAATGCCCTCAGCTCTACTGAATCTTGGAATTCTTAACAATCATCTTGCCCTAAATCCCAAAAAGCTAAACTAGTAATTTTTACCCCTAAGAAAACCACTCTCCTAGATAAAGAACTCTTCAGTATACAAGCCAAAGACAATACCAATATAGAAGTTGTCCCAGACACTAAATTACTAGGCATTATTATAGATGAAAACTTAAATTTTGACCTACACATAAACAGTAACATCAAAAAAACACTCCAAATGCTCGGTATGCTTTACAGGCACCAACACTTTCTTAGCTTCTCTACTAGACAACCCTTGTAATACATTTTTATTACCCTCTCTCCTTTATGGTGCCCTTCTTCTTACTAATATCCAAAATTCTACAATATCCAAACTAGATTTGTGTTACAACAGAATAGCCAAATTTGCCACCAAGGCCAGATTCTCATCCCACCATTGTAACTCACTGAAACAATTAGGCTGCTTGGAACTTCCCCACCATCTCTAATTCACCCAGTTAACTACAGCACACAAAATAATCTACAGACCCACAGATTGTCCTGCTCTCTCAACTCTACTTGCCACATGCCAACCCAACAGGCAACTAAGATCTGAAAATCATCTACTTCTAAAAGTAGAAAAGCCCACCTTACTGGCTGGCCAACTGCTCTACTCCTTCACCATCGCCAAACTATGGAACTCGCTTCCTCCTTCTATAAGAAACACGGGCAGCACCATCACCTTCAAACAGATGGTGAAAAATCATCTCAAATCTTCTTGGCTATCTACCTGCTCTGTAACCTCACCTCTTCCTTCTCCTTATATTATAACTAAATTCCTATGCTTTTTACTACTAGTGACTGATGATACTTTCTCCATATTTATTTATTTTTTTTTCTTTCATCACTTGTTGATACTGGCACAATAATGCTGATTAATTTATCTCCATTTTTACCACTCTGAATTCATCTGGCAACCAGCTAAATTCCTGCTTTTATGTAGATATTCTGTATATGCTACTGTAATCAAACCAACTAAATTCCTGACTTATGTAAATATTCTGTATATATTACTGTAACCACTATGTGTAACACTGTTTCTACTTCTGTACCAATTAATGTTTAATTTTTTTTCTGCATCTATGTTCTTGTCGGAGCTTTTCTCCTCAGGCCTCCACTGAAAATGGGCTCTCTTAGGCCCAGTGGACTTTCCCGGTAAGCAAATGCAATAAATAAATAAATAAATATATAGTTAATCAGATGTTGCCTATGGTTTTCAATGTTCATTCACCATGTTTGAGCTACACTTGCATCTCTGTTACTGTTCTTGAGTGTTATATTTGATTTGTAACCTGTGATTTGATGTACAATGTAGTTTGTGTGACATTTGCAACATCTGTTAACATTTGCTTGTACAGTAGACGCCTTCTTATCAGGTCTTGCTGGGACTGGACCTTAGGCTGGATAAACGATTGGCTGGTTAATCAGAAAAAGCATACAAAATAATATTTATAGGTTATAAATCAGCTAGAACAACAGGATTGTGTTAGTATGCATTTTTCTAATGAATATGAAGTCTAAAACTCAAATGTCTGTCATTATTTAGCCCAGAGCAGGCAGAAGCATTGTTCTTCTCTGTTGTCTTTTAGTAGGACTATGGCAGAAATTTGATGGCTGGTTAAAGAGGAGGCCGGTTAAATAGAGTCCAGATAAGAGGGCGTCTACTGTATACACACTTTGCTATTTGGATTGTTTGGACTTTAGCTTGTTCTGAGACCTTCTGTTCACTCTATCTCTCTCTCCCATAAGACATATTCCTATATTAACTGTAGGACGTTACTTTTAGGTTGTATTTGGGCTGGTAATGTATTGTTAGAATACATTGTTTTGAAATACTCTTCTATCATTTTTAATGGTTTATGGGTTTATGTGTTATGCAGTCTTACATCTAACGTTATTATTGGCCCAATTCCATAGCCACTTGAATATAGCTGGTAATTTACTTTGTTTATCCCCATGTTAAAATTCAGTTATTGTGTTACATTACATAATACAGAATGATTTCCATGATTTCCTGAGTATTTCATATTTACATTTTACGAAAGGGAGCTTTTGCGTGTTGCTACTTAAAAATGTTACATAACTCCATGACATACCTCTCAACCTCTTAGAGTAAGAAATCTGGATAAAATCATAAATAATGGGAGGACAAAGCCCCAAAAATAGGGACACTTTTTAAATACTGCTCTTACAAACTTAAAAAGTTAATAGACTAATGGAATTTGCATTAGCATGATTTTTTTGAAGGATATGAAGTTTGAAACTGAATGTCTGACATTATTTTCTGACTTTAGTCCTCAATGATTTGCCAGAGATTTGCCAGAAAACCACAGTTTTATGAGAAACAGTCCAAAAATATGAGGCAAAAACATGAACATTCTCCAAAAATCTATACAGTTGAGAGGTATGTTTCATAAGCAACATTAACTCTGTAATGCTTCACTCTATTATCTTTATGTAAGAAGATGTCACACCTGATGGAGGTTGACTGCATATCTCTCAACCTCTTAGAGCAAGAAATCTGGACAATGCCATAAAAAGTGGCACAAAGGCCCAAAAATAGATGCATTTTTTAGATATTGCTTTTAGAAACTTAGAAAGTTGATAGAATAACAGGTTTTGCATTAGCATGAATTTTCTGAAGGGTATGAAGTCTGAAACTCAAATGTCTGTCATTATTTTCTAACTTCAATTTTTAATGATTTGCTACAAATTTGCCAGAAAACCACAATTTTATGAAAAATGGACCAAAGATATGAGACAAAAATCTGGACATTCTGTGAAAATCTGTACAGTTGAGAAGTATGGTGCTGTGGTTGCTTTTGTAATACCAGCTTTACATGTTTGGATTGTTTAAGACAGATTTATGGAAATTAACCATTTTAATAGCCACTCTTTAGGAATTAATAATGGCAAAATCCTTAGGTCCATTCTACCGGTCTTTCCTCCTCACTATTTGCTGAGCTACCTTAGGATGACACATTTTCTACCAGTATACATAGTACAGAATGATTTAGCAGCAAGTGCTACTCCTGAAATTCTCTTACCAAAGTTTAGTAACATTAAATTTTTGATGGAAATCCCTAACCAGATAATTACTGTTTCTCCAGAACACCTTAAATAAAGCTTGCATTTCACCTCCTTAGCATTCAAAAAGCTTTTGTTGCTTTTATTTTATTGCAGTTTACAGGTTCTTCCTGTCTTACATGCAATGACTTAATCATCTAGGCTCTATGCTATGTCAGTTTATTTTTATTTTCTTCTTACTCTTTTTATGTTTGATCCCATTTCTCCTTTGTTTTTTCTTGATCTTTGTTACATACAAATGTAGTCATGCATCTATTTTTCTCATATAGCATTAATAGATCCATGTGTACAAACTAATAGCATATTTAATTTTCCAGGATCCAAACAGCAAACCATGTTAGTTCTGGACAACGGACCAGACAGGCAAGAACATGGTTTATTAAAAGCCAAACAATTTAACCCAATTCAAAAAACAAACTGAGCACTTTTGTTTACTTGTAACCAAAGACTTCATCAGAGTTTAAACCCAATAATTCAATTCAAATACTTAAATAGCTAAAATTAAAGTCATGTGCCCATACCCAACCAATGCAACACCAAAGACTCTTAAATTAATTTAAACTCTTTAAAGTCATAGCATCAAATAATTACATACAAATCCTAATAAAATTACCATAAAATATTCTTATTAATAAAAACATATCAAAAACCTATAAATTCACTAAATCATACAAAAATACACACACACATATATATATATATATATATATATATATATATATATATATATATATATCTACATAAATGAGTATACGTTTATTTTTATTTTTCTCTTATTCTTTTTATGTTTGATCCCATTTCTCCTTCGTAAGTTTGTTCTTGATTTTTTTTCATATTCCTCTATACACAAATGTAGTCATGTGTTTATTTTTCTCATATTGCATTAATAGAGCCATGTGTGTAAACTAATAGCATATTTAATTTTCAATTCATTAACTGCTCTGGACATATATCTCTGACAGTGCAGTTTTATCTACATCATAGTGTGTGTCTTTGGTGTAAACTGGACTGCAAAACATACAAATCATTTGTTTAATAAAATGATAAATTCTACACCTACCTGAGGCATGTGTCAGTGAATGAAGTGAAGATTTAAATATATTGATTTATGGAATTGTAATGCAAGGAAACCATGAGAAATCATAAAAATCATACTTGTTTTCTATTTTATTGTCTTATCTACCGCATGTTCTCTAGTTTCTAAGTTACCCAGAAAAAAGTCTTTAGAATAGTATTCCATTTCATTGTCCATATCTGAATTCAAAAGGGAGTTTTCTGATTTGCCATTAGTTTCTGTGTACAGTCTTTGATTCCTAAGATGAAAAAGCAGGACTAAGTCAGGCAGTAAAAGTTCCATCATATATGACTTACGGATCACTGTGTGACCTGTTATACAAAATTTCTGGTATCAGATTATTTCAGTGCTTCCTGTTACTTCTTAGTTACTGCAAGAACCTACAGTACTGGCCCATATTTTGTGTATTCATTGTAGTTGTTTTCAGAACTCTCCTGCATGTGTGGAACAATGCAGAAAAGTTAATCATCTGTTGCCCATTTATATAATAACCTCAGCACACAGATACTTGTAATTCCAACAAATGTTCTTGGCTTAAACCATTCAGAGGCAGGGAATGCAAAAGGTTTTAGAATGACAGAAAGGATTTCTTGAGTTGCATGGATTACTACAGCACAATTGCAGCGTACACTTTTTCACATAAGCTATTGCTATTGTCATTGCACTTACACTGATACAGGTTTTGTTTCTGACTTTCAGTTATTGGGTAAGGTTAAAATGGCCCTTCAGGAAAGTTAACCTAGCATTCACGTATGAACCTATGAACTCTTTAGGAGCGCAGCTCCATGAACACATATTGGAGAGTCTAACAAGTCAACTTTTTTACACCACTAGTCTTAAAAATTGTCTAAGTCATTTTTAGCTGTTCATTTGTTAATTACTCCAGTTCTTTCACATTTATGAAGCAAGGAATCGGACCATATTTATAATAATCAGTGACTTGCAGCAGCACCGTGAAATAAAGTGACTGTAAAGTAACTGGGTTTTCTGAGTGAAAGAACTGCAATATGAACTCATGCAATATGAAAAAAAATTATATTTTTAAGACATAAACTATACTTAAGCAGTGCTCTGCTAAACATATAAACTTGTCCTATTTCATATGAAACAATCCAAATGGATAAAGAAAACTTTTAAAATTGAAAACAAAAATAAAAAACAGCCACCAGAGAATAAACAAAAGTCTCCACTTTTAATACGCCACCAAGAACAAAATAACCAAATGACTAAGTGCTTTCACCAGGCTTTAACCACTGGCTTCCTCAGAGTCACTCTGAGGAAGCCAGTGGTTGAAGCCTGGTGAAAGTGCTTAGTCGTTTGGTTATTTTGTTCTTGGTGGCGTATTAAAAGTGGAGATTTTCGTTTATTCTCTGGTGGCTGTTTTTTATTTTTGTTTTCAGTTTTAAAAGTTGTCCTATTTCATGTTAATGTTGTGAAGCAAACCTAACTTTACCTTAAAAACATAACTCAGTAAAATATTTAGAACAGCTAGTAACACGTTGATTTTGCTGGCTGAATATTTTAACTGATCAAAAACATAGCAATGGTATCATAATTTATTCATTAAGCTAGAATGCTGGTTTTGACTCAGTATTAAAAGCTTATGAAAGTAATATCAATATGTGTTATCATTCTGGTTTCGCTTCTCTTGTGATTTTTGTTTCACTTTTATCTTAGCTTTAGAAGAATGTTGACGTGGCATTCTTGTACTCTTTCTTCCCATTTCTTCAATCCTGCTTTAATTTATGGCATGTCATATATAAATTTGATATAGCCTATCAAAAATAATTCAAAAAATCTGTCAGAAAAAAAATCACAGCAGTTAAATGAAATGGTTAAAGGCTTCCCTTTGCTATTATTGTGAGTTATTCACACTTCAAAATCCAATCAGGCTCTGTCTTAATCAAGTCTGCAAATAACTGCCATGCCATGGTGATTTGCTATACAAAAATTCATTACTTTGCTACAGCTTTTTGATTGCATGATAGTAGCCATTTCAGTTCTAATTAACAACCTAGAAAGTCATGCTGCTGATTGCTAAACCAATTTGATCAATTCAGTGTGTTGGAGAAAATATTGCCTTCTGTATTCCTGGGCAAATTACTGTAAATGCTTTTTTTGTTACAATTAAAAAGAAAACAACATATCCTTTGACTTGGTCTTCTAAATAAGTAGAACATACAAAGTCATAGTTATTTTATATATTTTTTTCTTTATTTCATTGTATGTGCCATCATCAAAACTTTGACACATGCCAGTAATTTACGTCTGTAAATTAAGAATATCAGATGATACCATTTGCAGACCTGTAGTTTTAAGACAAATATTCTTATTTGTCAGGTTACAGCATAAAGCTAATGAGCTGTTACTGAGTTGACCACATAGTCAAGGGTTTGATTCTATCTGCATCTATTTGCAAACTGCACAAGTGTAATTGCCAACTGAACTTAACAAGTTTCTAAACAAATTAAAATGGAAAACTTAGAAAATATTTGAATGCCTTTCATTGATGAAGCCACACCTTGTGCTATACTCCTGAAATCCTTTATAGCACATTTATTATGGAAATCAAATAATACATGGCTTCATACATGCTTTTATAAATTATCATTATTTAACTAACTTGGATGTATGGGTTAACATGAAAAGGCAAATAAATCCAAATAATATTAACAGTTTATTTATTTATCATAGACAAGTAAGATGGACCAAAAGGGCCCATATTCAGTTACAACTCTGTTTCATTAAAAAAAAAAATAGAGCACGTTGTTTAGGTGACAACAAGCTAGGAAGTGAATTAAACTGCCAAAAGTAGTCAGACAATGTAAATAAACATCAAAACCACCTTCAAAAATTGCATACGATTATGTTAGAAAGCCAATGTGTTTTCAGTTTCTGCTTTTGTTGAATATCTGATATGCCACATGATGTCACATAATTAGTTAGCTTTGAAGAGTCTCATTTATTATCAGAAATAACCAAACAAATTACTCCAACTACTCAGAATAGCCATGGACCTCAACCCCCAGAATCCAGAAAGAGCTATCCAACTGTTCAGTCCCTTCCAGGTCCAGAACATTCAGACAGTGTGTCTCTACAAAGGAGGACCATAACTCATAGGTCCCTGTGTACGCTGGAAGCGTAAGTAAATACTGGATAGTCATCAGTTTGTTGCATAAATACAGGCATTATTCAACAAATAAAATAAATGAAAAGACTAATTATGACAAGACACAACAAATGACAACTGGCTTGTTGTGATGTTTAAGCATAATTCTCAACAATTAGAACAAAATCCGAATAAAAAATAATGAAAGTAATTTGAGGAGATTCACATACATGGTTCACCAGATGCACAAGACATATGGAAGACCTGGCCTTTTAAAATATTACTGTCAAGAACATGATTCATAAACTGAATCACACTCATGATAGTGAAGGCTTCTGGTCAACTCAGGAACCTGTACAGTATACCATTCTTGTCTGCCATCTTTAATGTATGAAATTCGCATTGTGTGGCGATTCTTATAAAAAGAACATTTTGGGAGATGTGGATTCTCATTTAAACTAAAACAAATGCATATACACAGTGGCACATATATATATATATATATATATATATATATATATATATATATAGAGAGAGAGTGTGTGTGTGTGTGTGTGTGTGTGTGTGTGTGTGTGTGTGTGTGTGTGTGTGTGTGTGTGTGTGTGTGTGTGTGTGTGTGTGTGTGTGTGTGTGTGTGTGTGTTGGGGAGTGTTGTTTTTAAAAAGACAGAACTGGGATTCTGTTGGCTGAATCCTGGCAAGAGGTATGCACCTCATTCATTAGTACTAAGTAAGTTGCATGTACAATATATTACTTGGGGATGCAACATAGCCACCTGTTCAGGATTTGTACTGGCTGCACAGGTGACCACATTGTGTCCCTATGCATTAATGCTGAGTAAGCTGCATGTACAATATACTACTTGGGGACATGACATGGCCACCTGTCCAGGGTTTGTACTGGCTGTACAGGTGACCACATTGTGTCTCTATGCATTAATACTGAGTAAGTTGCATGTACAATATTCTACCTGGGGACACAACATGACCACCTGTGCAGCCAATACAAATCTTTAATCATGACATAAATTGTGACAGAGGATAGTTTGTGATGGATTGTGCTCTATGTGTGATTTCACCATATGTTATTATGTTGTAAGGCAGTCCCCCAGCCATTTCTGTATACAGAACAGCTATCTCTTGCATGCTGAAATAACTATACTGCAGATGTGCTCTAGCAACAGCAAATGGAAACAGAAAATGGATATTTTTTGCATGTTTCTACTACCTCTGCTGTTGATTATTTATGTAAAACTCTGTATCCATATGCCTGGTCAGCAATCAAAAAGCTTGGTATGCAATTGTTTGTGCTGTGTCAAGATCAATTACTGATTGTCTAAAACACTGGTAGCTTTTTACTTATGCTTGAAGATTTTGCCCATTTCTCTGATTTCTGCCTTGGGGCCACATACCTCTCAAGTATATTCCATTGTGAGGAATACTCCCCATTTTGAGTCTTAAAATTTTCATGTCCCTCGCAGGTCCACATTTAAAGAATGTGCCACACATTTCAGAGTTAAGAATTTTTGTATCTAATATGCATGGTAAATAATGCTGTATCATGTTAATTAATTAAAAGACTGTTTCATAAGCATAAAGCAACATATTTTAACCATCCAGTGAGCTTCCTAGTTGAAGCTGTTAGTAAGCTATTTGTATGAGTTCCACATTTTGCCTACTTGCTCCACATTATGACAGGTAATGGTCCCCATTATTGAGATGTGGAAGGTTGAAAACTACGAGGAGATGCAATGACTGCTTGTGGATGTCTGAAGCTTTGTTGTAACAACATATTTGGAGAAGGCCAGCATTATTGCTCCTTGAATTGAACTGGTAACTAGGATTCAAAGAAACTGGCAGAGAGGCATGATTTACATTGTACCAACGTGTTGACTCTGTGCCTATATATGGTTCATAATTATTCACATTCCCACAAGAGCAGCATCTCACTAGTGGGAAATTTGCATGAAAATGAATTGCTGAACTGAGGAATTCTACACTGTTCAATGTTGGGTACCACATGAGTGCAGGCTTCAAAGTAGCACTGGTCGTGCAAACCACACACATATACATGACTCCCTAACAATGATAGGCACACACAGGTACAGTACATAAACACATACATGGAGACACATGTCCATACAGCCACCTGTAGACAAGAGTCCACACACACACACACACAAACACACACACACACACACACACACACACACACACACATATGCAGTTAGTCAGTATGTCTGTCATGACTCAATATTAAAAGCATATGAAAAGTTTTGTGGATGATGAACCATAAACCAAAAACAAAACAAATTAGGCTTTACCTAAGCAAGCCTTCCTTAATACAAGCTAAACCATAACACACTCCATTGAATTAAAAACCTAATCACAACACCATGTGCTCCTTATTGACAAATCAAATGAACTTCTTTTCAAATTGTATGTTTCTGTTTGTTTTACAACACATAAAATATATAGTGACAAAGGTTTCAATAAACAGTGAGAGAAAAAATACAAAACATAAAATCAATATGCCATCATATTTCGTCTATGCAGAAAGTCTTGTAAAAATGTATTCATGCAATGAAATGTTTATAGTTAAATGAGTTGGTACAAATGTAAATATATCTAAACATACAATTGAATTACTCATCCCCCCATCTAGTGGTGAACAATGTTATAGCATGCAACTGGGAAAAAATCTTTTGTGTGTAAGATTTCGTTCAGTTCAGGTGAGTATTATATCTCAAGTCTGCAATCTACATTTTTTTCTTTTTTATCAAAACACGTTTCTTTCCATGCTTAAGTTTATATTAAAAAAGGTGTTGATATTATTAAATATATAAAAATAAAAACTCATAATTAAATGCACATCCAATACCCATTTAATTATACAGCTGACCTGTTTGCTGAAGCTGTTCTTAGCTGCAAAGAGACTGACCTACTGCCTGCTGTGATATTAAGAAAAGATAAGTCTTTATTTTCAATTGTCTCTGCACTTCTGATTTAATACATATCTCTGTAATCTGCACAACAACTGTTTTTACTGTCCTTTTTGTTGTGTGATAGAGCTGAATATCTGTTACTGTTGTGACCCTCAGTTTGCAGTGAAATCTTTTGTCTAGAGGCCTGTCTGTTTTCTTTGCGGCAGAGAGAGAATTAGACTGGTTTAATGTAGCTAGGGGCATTATTGCAAAACTGTTATTGTTGATTGAATAATTGGGCTGGTTTCTGTTTCTCTGCCTTTAATAGCCAGAATTTTAAATCAGATATACCTGTTTGCTGAAGCTGTTCTCAGCTGCAGAGAGACAGCCCTACTACCTGCTGTGATATTGGGAAAAGATGAGTGTTTATTTTCATTAGTCTCTGCACTTCTGATTTAATACATATCTCTGTAATCTGTACAAGTGTTTTTTTGCCACCCAGCCATGCAGTTGTTGTGGTGGTCTTAAGTCTTGGTGGCTTTGAGTTTCTCGCCTCTGGTATAAAACTGATACTGGACACTCCCCCCCCCCAGTCATATTACATCAGCTCATTCTACTGTTTCTAGTGAGAACTTAACAATGGCCCAGCCCTTTAGCTTCTGAATATTGAATTATCTCATTATCTTCTCTCTTCACTTTCTACTAAAAAATAAAATAAAATAAAATGTCCTGCCTTTCCTGCAACTAGTCTAGTCCAGATACAGATTTTCAGCTTCTGAGATCTGCTAGCTCTCTTCTCTCCTGTACTTACACTAGCTTATTAGTCTAGCACTTCACCAGACTTCTTGCAGCAATTATTGTAGCACACAAAAGTGCTACCAGCACTAAACGTTCTACAAGGAAACAGCTTCACTACTTATTATTAATGCCCACCACTCCAGGCATGCCGAAAGGTCAGTACCCTCTGCTTTCTCCTATTAACCTGGTGAACTTGGGCATCCTGTGGCAATGTAGCAACTGCCTCATATACCCTGATAACCCTCTCCTCTTACCTCCCAACACTCAGACTTGTGAGAGATGCACTTATATATCCAAACTGGAAGCCATGCACTCTGCAGCCAAGACAGGAATGGCAGGTCATGAAGAGAAGGTCAACACTTGCACCACACCTCATGGTACACATAGCCCTCCAGAACACATACCAGCACTGCCTTCACATAAAACACAAACCACACACCCATCTTCATAGAGGCCCTCAATAAAAATCTACCAAAACATCAGAGACCTCCAAGGTAGAAACATGCTCGACCACCACAATACAACACTAATCATGAGACACATAACCTTCCTAAACAGTGTGGCACTCAACCAAAGCCCTTAAGGCAAAACAGCATGCCCAACACACTAGTCATAGGTGACTCGATAGTAAGGCACACTGATGTCCCATTCACTAGGTTGAATAAGGAGAAAGCAACAGTCAGCTGCCTGTCAGGTGCCAGAATCCACCATGTAATGCACGCACTCAAGTCCCTCAACAACAGGTACAAATATGACTCTGTCATTGTACATGTGGGTGTGAATGACCTAATATGTACCTCCCTGAAGTACATGAAAAGAGACATGGAAGAGCTCTCGGATTATGTAGCCCAAACAGGTATGATGCTAGCCCTGAGCAGCCTCCTACCATCAACCAGAATGATACCACAGTGCAAGCAGAAAATGATTGATTTCAACAAGTGTCTAAGTTTCTGGTGTCATTCTAAGGGGATCCAGTATCTGTCTGCCTGGGATGACATGAATGACAGACCTCAATGCTTTGCCAGAGATGGCCTGCAACTGTCACCCCTGGGCTTTCGGATACTGGCCAAGGCTTTTGCCACCCCTTTAGTGCCTTTTTTAGGTGGTTTTCCAGAGACCAAATTACCACCATAACAGCTACTAATAAATGCAATCTGAGGGTGATACTGCTCAACACTAGAAGTCTAAATCTTAAAAAGCACTCGCTCGAAGCACTCCTAAAAATGAAGAACATTGACATTTGTGCTGTAACAGAGACCTGGTTAAAGGCAGCAGAAAGCACCCGGCATTACCAGGCTATCACTCATTCCACACCTTTCGGCCCCAGAACTTGGACCGATGCTCCAAAGATGTTGGTGTTTCCATATTCATAAAGGATGTGCACACCTCCAGACTGGTAGCCCAACATAATGCATCAGAGATACTTCAGGTGCAGCTAACATTGGGCAAGACAGTGATTCAGGTCGTAGCCTGATATAGGTCCCCAACCATGTCCCAAGACTCACACTCCATGTTCCTAAGTACCCTGGAGAAAATCAGGGTCCAACCTAACATTCTCATACTGGGCAACTTCAACTACTCCTCCATTAACTGGGAAAACTACTCATGTACCAATACACTTGGCCAACATTTCCTGGAATTCAGTAATTCCAATACCATGGACCAGCTCGTTCTTACCTCCACTAGAGGTAAATTCTGGTAGATTCTGGTAGATTCTTCTAACATTACTGTGTCCTTAATTCTGCTGCCACACATGTCTTATGTACATCTAGTGTGCTGAGTAATTTACGGCTAGAAGTCAATGACTTTGGTAAGGAACATCTGCATTTTACTGAGAAGGAAAATGGTGACAATATGCATTACACCTGTATACATTTGCAGCTCTTCTTGAGGGATCTAGTCACCTATATCTGTGCAATTGTACTTAGGAAGACCATCTTGATAGGATAGTAGATAGGTTAGTTATCATTTGTAAAGATATCCCAAAAAGGAAAAAAATAATAAAACAAAAATATCACAAATTATGGAAAACAGTGGAATGTTATTTTGTCCAGAATATCAGCATGGACGTCTTCTAAGAACTTAAAACGACATGAAGGAAGCCAATGTATACATATTATCAGGTAAGAAAATATTGGACAGCAGGCCTCCTCTGAGCACCTCTACCAACACCCTGTGTGGTACTTCCCCCTCATGATGGTTAGGGGGGGATACTGCCAGCTCTGCAAATGGAGTAACCTCACTACCCTGATCAACCATGCCACCTTCAACCTGTCTTATCTCAGATGGCTCTCTGTTTTGGGTTTGTGTAGGCATACTAACTGTGTCCAAACTCTAAGGAGGGAATGTGGGAGCCACAACCTCAGTGTCAGACTGACCCAATGCATCCCAAGACTGTGCCTCGTCATCATAGCCATCATCATCAGAGGCTACCAATATTCCAACATCAGGCAGTAGGAGTTCCACAGTGCTGGTGGCAGACTTACTTGTGATAACAAGTAAAAAACACAACAAATAGAGAAATATAAGAAAATGTGGTAAGACTTAATGCTATACAAACCTAATTTAAGCAATTATAGATGCAGGTGCAATTAAAAAAGAAATTAATGTAGACTTAAAGAAATGTTCTATGCAGTAATACAACTGAAAAAGGTATGGCCATGACATTCGCAGGTTTTCGTGGAACCTCAGTACTACATGTGCCTAGTCAGACAAAACAGAGATAAAAATAGGAATGCTAAGCATTACAATGAATATTACATATGAAAGGCAAACATCACCTGCTTATGTATATAAATAAAGTGTTATGCAATCGTATGCCTGTACTTTCACTCTCTCCCCTTTCCCTCTGTCCCTCCTTGTCTCTCTATTATCTCTCTCTATATAACTCTTTTCCCCTTTCTCTCTTTCTCTCTCTCTATATATATAATAAATATACATAAAATATATTTAATGGCATACCTGGAGCATCATCATCAGATGCCTACACTTGAAACACCCACTGAGCTGTCTGGATCCCAGACAGTGGGCAATACCTCCTCCATCTCAGTGAGTAGTGCTTTGGTAACAGAACCACCACCAGTAGCTCTCCATTCCCATGCTATAGCAGTTGCTCCATTCTTGGAATTCTTGATCATATCACTGGCCTGATGTCTGATTTGCCTGTAATCATAGCCATGGTCAACCACAGCATTGACCTGCTGCCAGATATGAGTACGGAAGGGCTTGTCAACTAGGACTCCACTATTACACCTTATTCTCAGCATCTGAGAATGCAGATTTATGTGTCCAAATTTTTTGTGAGCCATATCCCTGTATGTGCATTAATAAAACACAAACAGACGTGTATCATAACAAGAAGCAAAGTAAATGACAGCAAAACTATATTAGCACAGACAAACTGCAGACATCAGACAATCTGACACATAAACCAGCATAACTGTTAAAATATTAAATGGTAAAGAAAATGCATATACCTTCACAGGATTAGTATGAAAGTCCAAAAATGTATGCAGTTGCAGCAGTCAATAAGCAGTATCTGAAGTTGATGAATCCTTGCCTTAGACCTTAGCACCAGCTTCTTCTTATATAGTGCAGATTACCCCTTTGGACACTCTGAATATGTAAATCAGATGTCAAATTATCAGCCATAAATCACACAGTCTGTTCAAAGTTCTGGGTGAGTAAACAACATGTGGTGACGTACACATTGCTGTGCATATACCCCAGCAGTACAAAAACAAACACTGAGGAGTGGGTTTGCAAGTATGACTCATTAGCTGCAGTGCACAAATAATTGAGTGATTAATACTACTACTTCACTTTACATGTTCAATGTTTTAAAATGTCAAAATTCATATGGCCGAAACCATATAATCAACGTTTTAAAACATTAAAAGTGTTAACCGGAGATCTACATACAGCACAGAATGGGAAATTTTCCCTTTTCCCCACTGTAGTGTGATCTCGGAGTTGGTATGTTTTAATAGCAGGGGGAGTGGGAGGCTATGCTCCCCACATGGGAGTTGCCCCCGCAAAAACATCCTAGAAAATTTTTTATGTTGTTTTTGTGTTTGCTTTGCATGTTCAGTGTTTTAAAATGTCAATTATATGGTCTCAGCCTTATGAATTTTGACATTTTAAAATGCTGAGCATGTAAAGTGAACCCATCAAAATACAGTAGTGCTCAGAAAAGAATGGGAAGAAGTCTCCTGAACTGAATGCAGTCCTTACTGTACCGTAATTTCTTAGGTTAACTGTGAAATGAGAAAGAACAACTTTGATAACATTGATATATTGACCAGAAATGTAAAGTGTTATATTGTCAAAGCTTGAGTATCTGTATTCCACTTTCCCTGCCTCATAAACCCCTTTCTGTATATGGTACATACGTTTCCTAATATTTCATGTTAATGCCATGGTTTCAAGGTTCGAATCTAGCAAGGGTAATGTCTGTGTGACACTAGACATCCTTCATTTTTACATTTCCATAATATAAGACCACAGAATTGAGAAATCATCACACAATAAACATTTTTCCTTTTCTTTCTTTTTCATTTTTTTTTTGGATTCATTCTTTTCACAAAGCTTGACATTGTGCATTGGTGTTTGTAAGTTGTCAGTAGCAGTCAACAATGGTTCACTTCCCCAAGCAAAAACTAAAAATTTAATTTGGCATGCCATCAGTACCATAAATAAATCTGGCACTGGCAGTGCAGTGGGCACTGCAGGCAGTACTGAGTAAAGAAAATGCACCTGTCAAACTCCAGTCACTGTGACACAAGTTGTAAATGCAGTGAGCTTAGAGTGTGAATCCAGTTTACAGAACATTTTAACAAGGAGGGTCACAATTAAAAATGTAAGATAATTTTTAATAGGAATTTAACAAAGTACAGATGACAACTACAAATATTAAATTAGCAAAACAATTGTGAGTAATGATTACTACATAAGTCAGATGTAATGTGTGTAAATAATGTTAAACATCACAATGAAGATAGTTAATTTAAACTACACTTGAATAGGTATAGTCTCATGATATTTATTTCAAATTAATATGACTCATCAGATGTAATAATTATATGTGTACGACACTATGTCATGTAAAGTATGTATGGCACCTACCCCAACTTGTATTACTCGGGTCATGCAAATCCATGCATATGAAACTTATTTAAAGCCAAAAATATTGCTGTTTACATAGCTTTCCAGTCCTATTTAAAGTTAAAGTCACACACACATGCATTTCCACTCAGAAGAAACATTTCAACTAGGAGAGAACTCCCCCATCCATTTCATCCACTTTTATCAAAAACATATTCTCTGCAACACATTGTTGTGGTCATCCTTTAAAAATTGCACTGTCTGACTGTTAGAATCAGACTTCTCCTGTGGCACTTGAGGTTGATACTCTGTTCTCTAGATTCTGTTACTAGATAGGTAGGTATTTCAAATCCAGCATTGCATTAATACTATGAGTATGTGCATGCTTCTGTACTATCACTATAATTCACATCATCAAAAGATCCATTCTGTGCCCTTCCACTTACAATACATGTAGGATTGAGGGCTCCCCATCAATCTGTTGCATTTTTAGCCAAAACTAATTTTGTACAACACAGCGGTGATGTTAGCCTTTCAAATGTGCAGTATCTTAGTGCCGTAATCAGACTTCTGCTGTGGAGCTTGCTGTTGATAACTAGATAGGAAGGTAGTTTCTAGTCCAGCAGTGTTAAACTAGTGTAAGTGTGTGAGTCCAGAGTCAAATAAATATGGTGTCAACAACATATCTGATGTATACACTTCCACTCAAGCAAACCATTTGTACTAGGATTATGCTCCAACATGTCATTACACTTTTAACACTAGTAGTTGAGGTAATCTTTTGAAATGTGCTCTATTTCACCCTTACATTAAAACTTTTTCTGTGGTACGTCCAGTTGAAATTATGTACTGTGGATTGTATAACTAGACAGGTAGATGTTTCAAATCCAGTGCTAATAAATAATATGAGTGCATGTCTGTAGTGTTATGTAGAATTGTTTCTATCAAAAGATTCATTGTATGCACCTCCACTGACAACACATATTTACACTGAAATCCTGTATAATTATGTCAATAAATGCATACAGGCAGCTGTGCCCATGGGAAATAAGCCCAGAACTAACTAAAAAATAAAACACCCTGGCGAAATCCAAACAGAAACAAGTTTTACAACAGGAGAAAAGTCATAGCCAATATTTGGAAATGTTATGCCCAGCAAGATAAAAACACTCCCCATCAATCTAAACAAATAAGGGGGTAAATTACGTCTACTAAAGCCAAATTAGAGGTAAAGATAGCCTCCCAGTCAAAGAACAATCACAAGGCTTTCTTTAGCCATGTCTAAAACCTGCAAGGCAGCACACAGCAGTGTGCAGAATGGACTGCAAATGAAGCAACCTAAATGGGGCCAGAAGATATGGCAAATCTGTTGGCTGAAACATTCTGCTTAATTTTTGAGCTTTTTGTTGCTGTAGATTAAGACACCTCCACCTTTGGTCTCTGGCTGTGCAGTAGCTAGCATAAATGTATGGAAGGCATTGTAGCCCTGTACTGCCGGGGTGCTCTATATAGATACCTATATAAATACTGTCAATAATGCTATAGATAATGGCAAACTAGTCTTCTCATTATTTCTAGACTTGTCTAAAGCTTTCAACACAGGTTGTCACAGTGAACTTCTACTTCAGATGTCGTCATTATGTCTCTCTCTCAGCCCACCTTTCTATGGTTACAAAGCTACCTATCTAATAGGTATCCATCAGTAAAATGCCACTGCACCCTCTCTCCATACTTCCCAGTCACCACCAGTGTACCACAAGGCTCTAACCTTAGTTCCCTCTTGTATAACATTGTCACCAACACCCTCCACACATCCACATGATAGGCCTCCCTAATACAGTATGCAGATGGCTGCATACTCATTTGCACATCTGACAACATGGCACACCTCAAAAAAAATTACTCAGGAAGCTTTAAGAGCAGCTGAAACATGGCTTTGTAACTCACAACTCATGCTCAATCCTAAAAAAAAAGCAAACTACAACTTTTTTTCCCAAATTCTTCTCTCATGAAAAATCAAAATTTAAATTCTTCTCTCTCTTGATAATACAACAATTGAAGTCACTTCTCATAGCAAATTATAGTGGATGATAACCTTAAATTCAGCCTGTGTATACAGAATTGCATAAGAAAATCTCATCATATGTTAAGGAAGCTTTATACAGCCCAAATTTTTTTCATTGACTCAACTAAAGCTACACTTGCTACCACTTATCTCCTCTACACACTTCTTTATGGAGCTCCCTTCCTTAATAACATTCAGGCATCACAAAATAATCAAAATTTGAACAATGCTAAAACAAAGTTGCTAAATTTGCTTTAAATAGCCCTGCCAGAACCCACCATTTTATAGCACTAAAAAGACAAAGTTGGTTAGAACTACCTCATCAACTAGCACATACACAGCTTCTTACCACCTATAAAATTATCCAGAATCCATCTTCTTGTCCAGCACTAAATAACATTCTACAAACTATGTTCTCAGTCAGTCATTAGGATCCAGTGACCAAAAACTCATGGCTGCCCACAAGCCTGTCAAATCTGCTGCGCATTGTCTGTACTCATGCCATGTTGCTAAGGCCTAGAAGTTCTTATCTCTGACCATCAAGTCAATACCTATCCTTCAAAACCATTCAGAAAGACTTCCTAGCCAAAAGCTGGCTCAGTTCTTGCTCAACACCAGGATAAACTATATCCCTAGATGTCCACAAATATTATTCCCACCTTATATGTCCTTACTCTCCCTTCTTCACTCACTTCCTTAATTTTATCAATTTCTCTCCCGTGCCTTTCTCTCTAAATATACCATAAGCCTGCTTTTCTCCCATTTTGTGTTAAAGTTCCTAATCTTATTATATTAACTTACCATTAATTTCTCTATAAACTGGCCAGACCTTCTCTAACTACTAATTCATTGTCATATAACTTGCATCTGTTCTTAACCAATGTTTTCATATTATGTCTAATTTCCTCTGAAAATGAGCTCATACCCAGTTGTATTGTAGCAGTAACCAAATGTCAATAAATAAATAAATAAATAATACATTTTCCCCTCCTTTCCCCAGCTGACCCCCAGGCAATACCATCAAACAAACCCTCCAACTATAACTAGGGAGCAGGTCCCTCTAAGGTCAAAAACACCATATTGATGGGCTTTAATAATGTCCCAGGATGCCTCCTAAATAGCCTGAAATATGATCTATCAGGACCACTGGAGTCACTGTTTAACCATAGCCTCTAGAAAGGCTTTGTGCCATGCAAATTGAGAACTGCAAAGGTCATTCCTCTACACAAGAGTGAGCTAGCAATGGGCCCTGGGAACTCAAAACCCATGAGCCAGACTAGTGTCATATGCCAGGCCATAGAAAGAATTATCATGGAAACGATTATTAAAGGCATAGAAAACCTTCAAATATTGGATTCAACCCATTTTAGTTTTGTCAAAGGCAGATCATGCCAACACAACCTGGTAGACCTATTTGTGAGTGTCTCCAAGGCAATGGATGAAGGCAAAATCGTGCATACTGCCTACCTCGAAGAAGCTAAGGCATTGGATACAGTACCCCACTTAAGCATTCTAAACAAACTCAAAGATGTAGGCATAAACCCCTATGTTATGAGCTGGATAGCAGGCTGGCTTTCAGATAGGACCCAGGATATTAGGATAGGTGAAAACCACCACCACAAAAAGGTGGGTCACTAGCAGAGCCCTTCAGGGCTTTGTGCTGGTTTGGCTCATTTTTGGCATCTACTTCTTGGAAACCAATGCCATTGTCAAGGGCTTCTGACTGACCAAGTATGCAAATGATTGCAAACTAGATGCAGTCATAGAATCCCAGTAAGACACTAACATCCTACAGGAAGGGATGAAACAGACAAATGACTGATGCTAAAGCCATGGCTTAAAACTCAATGACAAGAAATGTGTAATAGTACCCTTTGGGAAGTCAGCCACCCTAGGAAATTACCTCATTGATAACACACCTCTAAGAGCAAAATCAGTAGTCAGGGATTTGGGTATGTATGTAGCTTAGCAACCTGGCTTTTGGCCAACATGGATCTAAGGTAGAAAGAAAAGCATTCTATGACGTTCAGCTTATAAGCAAGGGCATGGCATTTAGGTCTAGGGAAAATATCATTCCACTGTATCTGACCCTCATCCAGGCCAGTACAAACCTCCCCTCAGTATATACCAGGCACATTGAACAACTGGAATGTCTACAGAGGAACCTTGCAAAAAGAATACAGGGCGTGAACAGCATGTCCTATGGAGATCACCTCAAAACCTTATCTCCACACTTTGTAGCTTACAGATTGTTGTGAGCTGATCTATGACTGTCATACAAGGCATCTTTAGATCCCACTCTGAGGGACCTTTTGCATATCTGCAAAACAAATAACATCAGATTTACTCAATCTAAGGATTTAAACTTTACCTGTGACATAAATAAAACAAGCAGGAAGGACAGTTATGTGACTCAGATAATTCCTCCTCTCTGGAATAGGCTCCCCATCCATGTGAGGCAAAGCTCTTCCCTAACCCTGCTCAAAAGAAACCGAGACAAGTGGATGAGAAATCAGAAATATCCCCCTGGTGTAGCAGCTATGTCTGTAATGGACAGAGGCAGAGACAGCCTGTAGAACTTGCCCTAGCTTGCATATACCACTTAAAAGACTTACAAAGTTCAGCACATAAAATTGTTGGATACATTGGAGATGCTTGGCTAGGCTAATAAAGGCCCCAGGGCTTGTTAGCCTAGTATACACCTATGAACCTATGAACCTATGAATGTAATCCATTCAACTGTGCACTGTCACAGTTGTAACCAAATATCTTGTGTGGTGCTTAAGATACGTGCAATGCCCTCTAGCTTGTGACCTTAGTGAGGTAATTGACTCTAACCCAGACATTACTCCACAGACTTATTTGTGTTAGTGTGTGTGACTATGCATGCAGGTAAGAATGATGTCACTCTCATATCTGATTTGTATATGTATTGCTGGAGAGATATCTTTTACTACTTTCTGTCCATTTTAGTGCAGACAACTGATATCTTTTACTACTTTCTGTCCATTTTAGTGCAGACAACTGCTCTGTTAAACACCAATTAGGCCATTTTTTGAAATGAGCTTTATCAAAATCTAGTAGTCAGTCTTCTCCTGTGGTATGAAGAAATGATACAATGTCCTTTAGCTTGTTGGCTTATTAAGTCATGAGTTCAAATCTAGGATTATCTATACATTGTGAATGAATCTGCTGCTACAGTCACAGGGATGGCTGCATTGTGCAACACATATGTTTCGCTATACATACAGTCATACAATATTTCATGACATTAACCTTATACCATTATTAAGGAAGAGAGCTTTGGAATTTTGCAGATTAAATAAGTGAATACATTAACCACTATTATTGATATTACACTCTATATAGTTTCTATGCTATGATATTTTTGCATTTTAATTATTTTGCGCAATATTTCTAGATACAGTATATATTTTTTTATATTTTTTTTAAATACAAGGTTGTTTAAGGCAGTTGATTGTTTTTAAGAGTTGTTGATAATTGTTTAAAATGCTTAAATTATTGCTTAATTAATTGCATTAGTATCAGCTGGTGATGGTGTCATATGGCTGTTTTAATGCATATAAATGTTGAGGAGTGGATTATTACTCTGCTTGTTCTGATGAAGTGCCAAATAAAAGGTATGAAAGCACTGCACCCTTTTTTATTTATTTATTTTTTTAATTATTGTACCTTTTATGGATTGAAGGCTTTTGGTATATTAAACTTTATATGATTATCCTTACTGGAGCCTCTGCATTGTTTCAGGTTCTCACCACAACGTGAGCTTGTGTTTTACATAGCTGCTGTTTGCTGCACTGTTATATAGTGTTTTAGGGTTCTTAAATATTATACAGGCCTTCCAAAACACCTTTTACCAAGAGGTAGATTTGCTGTTATTGGCTAATTCTCATCCTGATAGTAATTTTTATAACTTATCTAATGTAGCAAAATAATAATGATATAGTGATAAAATGTGCTGACAAAGATGGAGCTGTTGTGGTTATGGACAAGCCATTTTATGTTGCAAACATCTCAAAATCCTTTAATAAAATTGAATAAAACACAAAGCTTTCAAGTCTCACAGGACACTTCCTCAGTGTAAAAAAGGAGCAACTGTGACAATCCCATCAATATATACAATTTAAAATACCTGCCAACAAATGAAAATTGAAGAATCAATCACATGTCTAAGAGTGATACAGATACTTATCTTAATATTAATAGGCAACAAACAGATAACATTATTTTGAGACTAAATGATGATTATTTTGAGACGACTAAATAATGATTTATTTACTATACATTGGACTATTTAGAATGGGAACTTTCGGCCTATTTTCACATTAACACTCCAACTATACCTATTTATCATGGCTTTCCCAAAATACATAAGAATGCTATAATTCCACCTATAAGACCCATGGTTCCTAGTAGGGGCTGAATCATGCAACCAATATCAATATATTTAGAGCAACTACTGAAAAATGTATATTGTTCTAGAAGTTATATAAAAGACAGTTATGATTTTCTATGTCAGTTTTATGAATGGCAATCTAGATATAATGGTAATTCTTTTTATTCTGTCAGTTTATATGTTGAGTCCCTCTTTACTGTAATTCCAAATGCTACAGGGATTGATTACACTAGAGAATTTTCAGAGTTCTTGGATTTGAGTAGCACAGAAGTTACTGCAGTCTGCAAATTGTTTTTAATAATTTTAACAAATAATGTTATTTTTTTATTTCATGATCAATATTACTTGTAGATTAAAGGTGTGTCCAGGACTATGCCTGTAGCTCATACCCATGCTAATCTAGTGTTGGTCATGTGGGAAAATACATTTATTTTTAATGATTGTAACGTATCACAAACTAATCTACTCTTTTGTAGGAGGTTGGAAGGTGATACGTTTATCATATGGAGTGATGATCCCAACTCTCTTAAATTGTTTATAACATATATAACAAATGCAACTAATTTTTTGAGATTTCAGTCAACATATTTGAGTCACAAAATAAATTTTCTAGATATTTGTTTAGAGAAAGTTGATGATGAATATATAAAAACAAACATATTTAAGAAACAGTTTAAGAGAAATACCTTTTTATACCCCCAACATATATTTCAAAACATTCCAGATGGTTAAATGTTGCATACTTCAGGAGTTATAACAGGTGACAATGAAGCTAATCAACAATGGAATACATTGACACATAACTTTATATGTAGAGGCAATAATGAATCAATGTTATTAAAACAGAAGCAATCGATCATTACTAAATGTCAATATGCAGCCAAACCAGTATTCTCCGATTACGTATATAAATGTCAAGGATAAGAATACGTGAGGCACTAGACTTATTCTTACACACAATAGGTATACCAGCAATGTCAAGAAGATCATAAGTAAAAAGTGGCATATCTTAAAGTTACTGAATACATCCAGAAACGTTATACCTGAATATCCATTATTTGGTTATAAACATTCACAGACTTTAAAACAATGTCTTTGTAACAAAGAATAGCAGTACAATTACACAAGTGGAAGGATTAGTCAGAGAAAAGGTACTTTTCCTTTTACTAAGTGCATTTACTGCACACCTATTTTTAAGACCAACATATACACCCTATCCCCTGAATAAAAAGACATATACATTTAAACATTTCACTGACTATGACTCTATGGCTCCTATTTATGTTTCTCGATGTCAAAGCTGTCCTGCATTTTACCTAGGCAGGACAAATCGCTGGTTAAAAGAATGTACATGAGATCACATGTTTGAAATTAGATGAGGACTCAGTACCAATGCACTTTATAAACACTTAAAAAAATAATGATGCAAGGCATACATTTAAATTCATGGTGTTCCAGCTGATCTATAAAAATAGAAGAGGAGGTGACATTATAAGTTAAACAGAGCAAGCAGAGTATCACTGGATTAGATTACTGAGAACTGATATACATCCAGGCATTAATGATGTTGTTAGCATAAAACCAGTTTTGAACTATAAACAGCCATGTATGTAATTTATACATTTAATAATGTAATATACATATATTTTTTTAAATGTATTAGTATAATGGTTTATTGTCATATTTTAAAATTGTGTTGTTTTTACCAATGACTATTCACTTTTTTTATCATGTGATATTCATATATATTTAAATAGCTTTGACTGCTCTTTGGAGTCTGCATACCTGATGAAGCTTTTCTGCAAAAGCTTGAAATAAACTGTGTTCTCTACAGTAAAATAGCATATTTATCCTTGTGTTGGCTTAAGTCAATCAGTGTTTATGCTATGGTTTGGTTTGGTGGACCTGTCTTTACCTGTGGAACAATTTGTTTTGTTTTAGATGTAGAAGTCTCCCACATGATGGAAGGTTATATGAAGTCCCCTAGAAGAGTGTTGTTTTGTCTAATGCATAGGCATTCCATACTAATCACTAGGAGGAATGAATCATGGGAGGCATGGGGGTCCTATAGTTATCTATTATAAAATAAAGGATTTTATTAATGGTAGACTGGATGTGGAGGAGTTCCAGATCCAGGTCTTTATCCTGTCTCAAGAGCCTGGACACGAGATTCTGTTTCACAAATATAGAGATACCACCACTTGCAGTGCCTTCATCTAAGTGCAGTAGAACTGAATGCATGACAGGTATTGAAAAAGGGTCCTGTTGGAGTGTTGTCAATGGTCTTGAGTCACGTCCCTGTAATGATGCATATATCAAGACACTACATGGGTGGACAATACTTTAGCCAATATACAAAGACCAGGTGCAGTTCTTCCCTGCTAAAGCAGTTAGGATTGTACACCATCTCCTCCCAGACTAATATATATTTATACCCCCTTGCATAACACCAGATGCTATACCAATTGTTGAAGTCAGTAATCTTTTGTTTGTATTGTGGCATCATTTGTGGCGAAGGTAAAATGCTGCTAAAGGCTAAGTTCAAACCAGCTTCAGACACATATTCCAAGAGCTATATCATGTCTCTTTTCATATAGTCCAAGGAGATATGTCACATATTGTTTATTCTGTGTCATATGTCTGCTTAAGGTGCAAGGGCCTGAGTTCATGCATGATGTGCAAAATCCTGGCACCTGACAGGCAACTAACCATGACTCTTTATTTACTCAGTCTGGTGAGTGATACATCAGTCTGCCACACTATAGAATCACCCATAACTAGGATGTTGTACTGTGTGGAGATTTGCCTTATGGACAACTGAAAGTAACAAATAACCAATGAAAAACAAGTGACTCTGGACCCAAGTGCTGAAAGGTAGAAGATATCTACTGTATAGTAATTCATCTACCTCTCACATAGAGCAAATTCACTAAAAAAACAAATTATTCAAAGTAGAAAATAAAATGCATAAACAACATGCTGTTTATACCAGTTGTAGTTAAATGATACTTAAAAGAGCTGTATAAAAGGCAAATTTTTTTGAACTGGAATTCGGAGTTTAACAAGTCTTTGTCCAGATGTTACAAAAGTAAACTTACTGAACCAGTTATCAATACTCGTGGTCTAAAATTTACTAAATGATTTTGGACAGAAATCTTGACAGTGTTATGAGTAAAACCTTTTTCATTACTTAATAAATCTGTATAGTTTAGAATGATACACAGAATACTTTATTCACCAAAAACACTATTTCTAATGTGCTACAGTTTGAATGTAAACTGATGTCACTGTTTGTATCTCAGTGCAGAATTACCATTTTGCTGGTGATTCTGGTTTTGTGTGTGTGTGTATGTCTGTGTGTGTGTGTGTGTGTGTGTGTGTGTGTGTGTGTGTGTGTGTGTGTGTGTGTGTGTGTGTGTGTGTGTGTATAAATATATATATATATATATATATATATATATATATATATATATATATATATATATATATATATTATATATAGATAGATAGATAGATAAATATAGATGTATAGATATATATTCAGAAGTGGCAGGAAACCCAGTAAAATTGTAAAAGCACTTTAAGTATCACAGCTGTCATTAGTTTTGCAGTTACTATTCTTTGACAGAGTACAGTCTTATATCAAGGCAGAATGTAAGACAATAAAAAGAGTAGTTGTTAAAGACATAAAATTTTGGGTAAGGCCAATCTGTAACAAAATAGGATAGGTTATTTTCAGCACAAAAAGAGAAACTGGCTAGGCTTCAAATGGTCTGCAAGGGCAGTCAGCTTAGCATTTATGTATGAACATATTAACCTATAAATGAAAAGCAAATCTGCATCCCGAGTTGCTGCCACCTGACAGGTGAAAATGTTCACAGCTTTTATAGTACTTGATGAGCTGGAAATGCATGGTGGCTAACACATGCTGAGATAAATGTTATAGAAGATGTGTGCTAATATTCTTTCATCCTTTTCCCCATCTTAGTCACTCTTTTCCTTCAGTCCCACTCCTTTGCCTTTTCTTTGTTTCATACTTCCTTTCTTTGTTTAACATAGATTAAATATATAAAATATTGTAATGTAGAAGATTATACAGAATCTTTGGAAACTCTCCTTCATGTCTATGGAAATTCAGTGGCAATACATATTTTTTTTCGTCTTACTAAAATTGTTTTAGAGTTGAAAGAGTATATTAGATGCTAGAATATTTAATTCTTAGACTGATGTTTTCTTTTAGTAAGATTACTTCCATAATTACTTTCACTTACAGTGAATCCCATTTTGTTACTCTTCTTTAAATTTAAATATTAACTATCTTCACATCTGTTTGTTTTATACTTCACTTACTTTCACTTTAACCTCTCAACCTGCTTTGATCTATTTATTCAAAAGAAGCTGTTCTAGGCTTTCCCACTGGCCAATCTGTTACCCTCTACTATCCATCCTTCTGTCCACAACCCCTCGTCCCCATTTTTCCACATGGGGTTGGGGAGCCACTTCATCAATAACAATCATCTTGAGCCAAGGTTCACATCACCAGGTTGCTAGTCCTGCTGCAGTTGCATGCCCACTCAAACTTATGGCCAATTTGAGTGCCTGTCCACCTACTGCATGTCTTTGGAATGTGGAAGGAAACCAGAGCGCCAGAAGGAAGTCCAAGCAAACACAGGAATACATACATATTCCACATGGAAGGCAGCCCAGCTATAAATGGAACTCTTGCTGTGAAGCAACAAAGCTATCAGGTGTACTACAGTATCAGTCTCTTTCCCCTTTACATTTAATACTAATACTAATTAATACTAATACTAATGCGTCATGTTTACCATTGCTAATACCCTAGGTTATTTCTGTACAACTTAGTGCTCACCAGTAGAAAATTAATAGCTGGGCTCTGTCCACATGTATATTCCCTCAACCTATGCTCTCTAAAGTTACTTCATAGGATCATAGGAGGCTACTAGGCTAATGACCCTTAGGCCCTTACAAGTCTAGCCAAGAGTTTATTCCCAAAAATAAACCTCAGTCAGCACCTGTCACCCCTATCAGTGAGAGACACAGGTGGAACCCTGGGATAAATTTGTGGTTTCCCACTCAGTCATCAAGCCTGCGCTTGAACAAGGTCAGCGAGGTACTTTGTTTGACGTGTATG
The DNA here is from genome assembly GCF_019279795.1 of Protopterus annectens. Classification (NCBI taxonomy): domain Eukaryota; kingdom Metazoa; phylum Chordata; order Ceratodontiformes; family Protopteridae; genus Protopterus; species Protopterus annectens. The sequence goes on from NC_056728.1 coordinate 1,231,357,742, forward strand.
GGAAGTCTATTCCAGAGACAGGGCAACCTCTTGGAGACAAACCTGTCTCTCCAGCAGGTTTTGTTGATGTCACATATTAGATTCAGGTCTTTCAAGCGGGTAATGTGCGAGGAGTTTGACTTACAGATATGGAGCATCTCTGGTGGGGCAGAGTCCGAGATTGCTTTGTAGGTGAGATACACATCACCTCTGAGCAATCTGGACAATACCGAGTAAAGTGATAGTGATTTGAGCCTGTCTGCATAGGACAGGTGTTGGAGGCCATGCATTCTCTTTGTGAGGTATTTCTGTGGCCTTTCCAGTTGGTGTAGATGTTTGGAGAGGTATATGCCAAATGGGGCATTATAATCAATTATTGGTCTAATGAGGGAGGAGTATAGAGAGGTAATAACCTCCTTTTTATAGATGCAATCCCTTTACTTATGAGGTGAACCAAGTAAAAGGCTTTTCTGACCTCCTGACCACTGCTGCTACATGAGGGTCAAATGTGAGATTGTTATCAACCTGAGTACCCAGGTCTCTCACCACATGTTGTATGTTTAGGAGGCTGCCGTTGATGTGGTAATCACCAGGGGCCATGTTTTTGCTGAATGGTATGATACATTTTTTTGCATTTAGCTTGAGGCCATGAGTTTGTCACCAGTCATTAGTTGCTGTGAGACCTTCTCACAGTATGTTAAGATCATTTGGGGAGTCTTTAACCCATACTGCAAACATCTCTCCCCTCCCCTCTTATTGCTGCACATTCCTTCAGCAATACATTTTCACATATTTGTCTAAAGAAGGACTTTAGCTCAGATAGACTATACACTTTAAAATGCATGTGAGGCTTTAATGTCTTTCTTACCTGCAATGCTGCTTTAACTTTTTGGAGATTATTTTCTTAGCTGCTTTTGTCTGCTGCTTGGCTTTTTTCAAGCCCAGGCTCTGCCCCACTCCATTCGCCCTCCACTTCGCTCCTGGCTCACTTTGCTCCTCTACCCTACCCCCATTCCCACCCCATCCTCATTACATGTATCTCTAGCCAGAACCCCACCCACTCTCACCTTCATCCAATCATCACCTCCAACACAATCACACCACAACCGCCACCCTATCAACCATACCCATATAACTCCTCTATCATCATGATCCCTCCCTTCCGCACTTATCATCACTTATTTAGTATTATTGCATGTATATGCCACATCTCACACTACTCCTACTAATACAAACCACATCCTTACATGCAACCATATACCCCCACCAATCTGTAGCAGCACACAAACACTTCCCATACAACTTAACAAACTTAGTTACTCAGACATTTCCCCCTCTCTACTAGCAAATAATATCTTTACCTCAGACAGAATAAAACTAGTACTGCCTACCTCCAAATTTAATCTCTGTCTAGTACTACATTATATGTCCTCCCCAGATAAAAAACAATCTCACAGCATACTCCATCAACTCCACACATTAATACAATGTGGATATATACACCCAAACCCAGGCCCTATCAATATTTATCCATCCCCTGACAACCAAGCTGACCAAATGTTACCCCACACCCATTCATCTACCTCTAGGCCAGCTAATCCAACATCTCAATACACACTTCCCCTAATTAATATAAACATTTGCAGCATTTGCAATAAAACTACTGAGTTCCATGCCTGGCTAGCTGCCCATACCCCAGATATTATTACAGTAACAGATACATGGCTGAAACCACACATTGCTGACACCGAAGTTGTCCCTCCAGGATATAACATAATCCGCTCAGACAGACTTCATAAAAAGGGAGGTGGTGTAGCATTAATCTATCAAAACTCACTACAAATAACAACCTATACAAAATCTTTCCCCTCTTTTGGTAACATAGAGCTACTACCCACATCCTTTTGCATAAATAGGAATAAGCAAATATGCATAGCAGTTACTTACATTCCCCCAGGACACAATATTCACATACTTGAAAATGCATTATCTTGGCTAAATCAGAATATACTGCATGAAACTATAATACTAGGAGACACCAATATTAATTGGCTAAACAGACTTCCCCTCTCCAGTAAACAGCATAAACCTTCACAGTTTTACCCAACTCATCATTACCCCCACTCATGGCCTAACAACAAACTCTGAATCAGCCCTAGACTGGACACTTGTAACACATCCCCAAAATTACTCCAACTCAGGAACCCTACCAAACACATTAAGTGACCACCTTCCAGCATTTACCCATAGAACTTACCCTCATGCAATCAAAAGGCACTCCTACAAAACCTCCAGGTACCCTGCCCACTTTAACCAGGATAACTTTATAAATATTTTAAACTCCCAAAACTGGAACCCACTAAAAGCACTCCCCTTGGATGAAGCCATTGACTATTTTAACAAACTCTTTTTAAATACTTTAAATAGCTTAGCTACTATGTGTACCAAATGAACCAAAACTAACCATGCCCCCTGGTTAATGAGACAAACCAAACAAACTATGTCTCTTAGAAACAAAGCTTGAAAAACTTGGCTGAGAGACAGAAAACAACAAAATGAACTCCACTACAAACAACTTTGAAACAAATCAAAAAAGCTAGTAATACAAGATAAAAAAGCTTATTTCTCAAACAAACTGTCGACCACATATAACAATCCCAAACATTTTTGGAAATCTGTCTCCTCTCTATTTAAACCAGGCACCATCCAAAACCCATCCCCTGCACCAGAAAAAAAGTCTACAGGAAATCTCCCAAGCCTTTAATACCCACTTCATCTCTACCATCCAAAAGATACTCAAAGACTACCCATCCACCTCAAACATACACATCCCAACCCCAGCAGAACACACCACCACTATACAACCAGACAACTTCTTCACTATTCAACCTGTACCCACCTCTCTGATTCTGAAATTCCTAAAACAACTCAAACCATGCTCTCTCTCTGCAGATAACCTTCCCCCAGAATATCTGCAAATAGCAGCTAGCGCAATAGCATTTCCAGTTACCATTCTCATAAATCGCTCTCTCACTGAATCTTATGTTCCTCTCCTATGGAAAAGATCCATCATTACCCCCACTACACAAAGGGGGGAAACTCCCATGATCTTTACAACTACTGCCCTATCTCTATACTCTCGCCTCTTTCTAAAATCTTGGAAAATGTGTTCACTCGCAACTACTTAAACACCTCTCAAATAATGCTCTTCTATCCCCTACCTAACATGGTTTCTGGCCAGGCCATAGCACCATTACTGCCCTATTATCTTTCACAGAATCTATCAACAAAGCCTTGGATGCAGGCCATCCTACCTCAGTAATCCTATTAGACCTATCTAAGGCCTTTGATACAGTATCACACACTAAGCTAGTAAACCAGCTATCCCCAAAATCCCTCAGCTGGTATACCTCCTACCTACAAAACAGGGAACAATCTATAAAATGGTTAAATGCACAATCCCAGTACCAACCTAACAATATAGGAGTACCACAGGGATCCATTTTAGGACCACTACTGTTCAATGTCTTCATCAATGACCTGCATAAAGCCCCCCTAATCCAGAATATCATCCAATACGCCGATGATTCAACACTTATATCCACCTCTAAATCTTTCTCAGACCTACGGACACTTTTACAACAGGCTTTGACCTCTGTCGAATCATGGCTTATTAATGCACGACTGATGCTAAACCCCCAAAAAACTAAACTTTTACTTTTCTCAACAAAACCACCCAACATTGACTTTAAAATCCTAGCTAAGGATGGCACAGAAATTGAGCTAGTGAAAACAGCCAAATTGCTAGGTATAACAATAGATGATAAACTCACATACAAACAACACATCTAACCGCAATCAAGAAAACCCATTTCAAACTAGGTAAACTATACTGCCACAAACTCTACTTGGATAAATATACCAAAATAAAACTAACCAATACCCTACTCCCCCCTTCCTTTTATATGGTAGTGCAATTTTCACTAACCTGCACACAGCCCTTAGTAATAAATTACAATCATGTTATAACAAAATAGCCAAATTCGCCTACGGAAAACCTTACCGCTCTCATCACTGCAAGGCCATCACTGAACTAAGATGGCTAGAGTTTTCCCACCTTCTACAATACACCCAACTAAACTAATTTCTAAACTAAATGACTGCCCTGCCCTTAACTCAATCCTACAAACATACACCTCCACTAGGACACTAAGATCCTCCTGTAAACTGATGCTCACAGTAACCAAAGCCAACAAAAGAGCAGGACAATGCCTGTTCTCCCATACCATAGCTAAGCTATGGAACAGCCTTCCATCTGAAATTACCCAAATTGATCACCCAAAAACTTTTAAGGCAGCCCTAAAAACACATTATCTAGACAATCCATCCTGCACCTGCCTTAAAAAGAAACAAGCCTCCTTAAACCTACTTCACCAAATACTACATTGACAAAAGTTTAGCAAAAACCCGGTATTCACATTTATTAGCATATTCTTACTATATAGGAGACTGGAATCTCACCAAAGATTGAAATGATGTAACACTACCATTCAATTCTAAACTTCTTGTTTTATTGTTTCACCTGTCATATCTTCAGTGTTGTATATACATTCTGTTTTTTTTTTCCTGTCATATCAGTAATATTGTCTCTTTGTGTTTAATTATTGTTTCATTTGTATTTTGCTTGTGGAGCTTTTCTCCCTGGGCCTCCACTGAAAATGGGTCTCTGACCAAGTGGACTTTACTAAATAATTTAACAGCACCCAGCTTACAGTCATCCACAAACTTGGTCAGCCACAGGAGTTTGTCTTTGCCTGGACCTATGAGAAGTAGATGCCAAACAGTTGGGGTCCCAGGAGAGATTCTTGGGGAATTCCACTAGTGACAGGTCTGCTATTATCACAGGTGGAGGCACATACTTTGACCTTGAGGGTCCTGTCGGTGAGCTAGTTTGCCACCCACCTGAGAAGATAGGGATTTATGCCAAGTTGTGTTAACTTTTCAATGATGCCTGAGTGGGGGATTTTTTCAACGGCTTTGGCCAAGTCAAGGTAAGCTGTATGTACTGACTTTCCCTCATCCATGGCCTTAGCCAGGTTCAACAGGCAAGATCTGCCCTTGACGAATCCAAACTAGTTTGGGTCAAGTGCTTGGAGATTGCCTATGTCCTTATTTATGAGATCCACAATAATATGCTCCATGGCTTTACAGATCAAACTTGTTAAGCTAATGGGGCAGTAGTTTCCAGGGTGAGTAGTGGCACCACCTTTGTGCAAGGGGATGACAATGGCAATTCTCCACTCTGCTGGAATGAAGCTAGTACTTAGGCTGTCGTTGAATAGGGTGCTCAATGGTGAAGGCAGCACTTGCTGGAGATGGTGCAGAATACATCCTGGGATACTATCAGGTCCCATGAAAGCAGTGTTCTTTGCCTTGGATAGGGTCTTTAATACTTGATTTATGGAAATGTGAGATGCAGGATAAATATCGGGGATGTCAAAAGGGGCTTTGGGGGGACAGGTGGGTGAAGTTTGCCCTAAACTTATCTGCTAACCAGTTGGCAAAGTCAACAGGATCAGTGTAAGTGATACTGTTAAGTACTAATTTGGAACAAACCTGGGCTTTGCCATGGAGGTTCCTGACATAACTGAAGCAGGCTTTGTGGTTTTCCTTTGTTTTGGAGGTTAGTTTTGATTCCTAATTGGCTTTAGAAGTTTTCACTAGTTATCTAATTTGCTTGTTGAGGCTGAGGAGGGAGTTTTTCCAATTTGGAATTTGTTCCTTTTTACCCTTGGACAACAGTTTCTTCCTTTTGTTGTAAAGCCTGTTGATAGAGGATGTCCACCAGACAGTTTGTGTTTAATTGAGGAGCAGGTTTTAGTTCTGTTGGGTATAGCTGAGTCCATGCAGTTGTACTTGTTTTTCAAATAGTAGTTATGTTTTCATATATCCTATATTAAGAAAAGGTAGGAAAAGGAAGTTTAAAATTAGAAAAAGAGGAAGTAAAGGCATTTATTCCATACAGCTTGGCTTATGGTTTGCATCCAACTCCTACAGAAACCCTGTGAGCAGCCATTCCCATCTACAAATTTACTAGACAAGCACTGAAACAAAGTAGATTTCTAGGTCTTTCTTCCACATCATATACATATATATTGCATGCATACCTAGGGACAATTTAATCACAAGTCCACCAACTGCATGTTTTTGGGATGTAAGAAGAAACTAAAGTATCTAACAAAAAACACACTATGATAACATAAGACATTGGTTTCTGCTATGTTCCTGTTTGTATTGTTTTATAGAGATAACACTTTTTGATTTGTTAGACAGTTTTCATTTGCTTTAAAAATGGTGTGCATACCATCTCTGTTGGTGAAAAGGAATACAGCCTTGACTGTAGCCAAAAGACTTGACTATGATAAGTGATCTTGGGCAGCTGTAGCAGCAAGGAAGGAATGATGAGGTTAGGCTTATTTTCCTTTCCTCGGGATAGATTGAGAAACGATATGTGGGTGCAACTAGAGAACTAGAGCAGAAACAGTTGCTGGGTTCAGTAAAGCAGGTTGGCTTAAGGGGCATACCAATCCTGGGGCCTGCATTGTGGCTACCAATTGTAACTACATCTCATGATTCAGTTCAGACTGTAGATATGGCACATGCATGTAGGTGGTAGGGACATTATCCATTCAAGTCAAGCCCACCTCTGCAAAGAAAAAGTGGTAACTTGCAGGCTCATGTTTTCCTGTGGGAGCTCTAACATTACCATTTGAAATGAAAGTTAACTCTAGAACACAAGTGTTAAACTCCAGGTTGAACTGACAAGAAAAGAGCACCTAAAATGAGGAGAGAGAGAAATCAGGATAGCCAAGCTGTAGCAGAGGTACATATAGCGACAACCTAGCAAGACAATCAATGGATAAAAGAAAAAAAAATTATGTTTTACATCATAATAGGTATTGTTTCACTGTGCTAATGTCACACCAATAAAGCAGTAGTAGTTTGACACCGTAACAGTATAACATCAGTTGTTTTTATTTAGTTTAAAATCAGGCTTGTCATGAATCACTTTAGTTCAGAATGTTTTTCTGCCATCTAATTATAGAATGTCCATCTTGCTTGACTGGGTAAATGAAGCCTAACATATATATCTAATACAGTTCTAAGTCACTTGTGTATCATTTCTTGGATGAGTATCTCTTTCAAGAAGTATTCCTCTGCTTCTCCATGAATACTAGCGCGTAATGTGCCACTTTAAAACTGTGGCACTACACAGAAACAAATATGTTCTGCTTCCTTTTCATTTGTATGCTCCATTATAAAAGTAATAATCTAGTATTGTATGCTCCATTATAAAAGTAATAATCTAGTATTGTATGCTCCATTATAAAAGTAATAATCTAGTATTACATTTTTAGGGTAATAATTTTAAATTCAGTTGTCATATTTCTGAACTTACCTGTCCCAAATTTGGTAATTTAAAGCAGGTTTCAGAATTGTTACTACAAAAAGCATCCCTGAGACAGGCATTTTCACCTATTATGCTGCACACAAAAAATATAGTGGCAAAGCACTTAGCCAAAGTTACTGTTGATGTCTTGAAACAAACTTAACTTGATTTTCTACCAAAAAGTAAATCAACAAATGTCTTATCAAGAAAGCAGAACCCTTGTTTAGCTCACTTCATTCCTAAAATCTGTCATCCTAATTTGAAAGCAAATGAAACAATATATTTTAAGAATTATGAAGTGAAAGTATTATGCCAAAAATGTTTCTAATCCACTGGGTTATTCAGCTTTTGAGGTTAAAACATATAGATTATTTTTTTAACTACAGAAACCCTGTGAGCAGCCATTCCCATCTACAAATTTACTAGACAAGCACTGAAACAAAGTAGATTTCTAGGTCTTTCTTCCACATCATATACATATATATTGCATGCATACCTAGGGACAATTTAATCACAAGTCCACCAACTGCATGTTTTTGGGATGTAAGAAGAAACTAAAGTATCTAACAAAAAACACACTATGATAACATAAGACATTGGTTTCTGCTATGTTCCTGTTTGTATTGTTTTATAGAGATAACACTTTTTGATTTGTTAGACAGTTTTCATTTGCTTTAAAAATGGTGTGCATACCATCTCTGTTGGTGAAAAGGAATACAGCCTTGACTGTAGCCAAAAGACTTGACTATGATAAGTGATCTTGGGCAGCTGTAGCAGCAAGGAAGGAATGATGAGGTTAGGCTTATTTTCCTTTCCTCGGGATAGATTGAGAAACGATATGTGGGTGCAACTAGAGAACTAGAGCAGAAACAGTTGCTGGGTTCAGTAAAGCAGGTTGGCTTAAGGGGCATACCAATCCTGGGGCCTGCATTGTGGCTACCAATTGTAACTACATCTCATGATTCAGTTCAGACTGTAGATATGGCACATGCATGTAGGTGGTAGGGACATTATCCATTCAAGTCAAGCCCACCTCTGCAAAGAAAAAGTGGTAACTTGCAGGCTCATGTTTTCCTGTGGGAGCTCTAACATTACCATTTGAAATGAAAGTTAACTCTAGAACACAAGTGTTAAACTCCAGGTTGAACTGACAAGAAAAGAGCACCTAAAATGAGGAGAGAGAGAAATCAGGATAGCCAAGCTGTAGCAGAGGTACATATAGCGACAACCTAGCAAGACAATCAATGGATAAAAGAAAAAAAAATGATGTTTTACATCATAATAGGTATTGTTTCACTGTGCTAATGTCACACCAATAAAGCAGTAGTAGTTTGACACCGTAACAGTATAACATCAGTTGTTTTTATTTAGTTTAAAATCAGGCTTGTCATGAATCACTTTAGTTCAGAATGTTTTTCTGCCATCTAATTATAGAATGTCCATCTTGCTTGACTGGGTAAATGAAGCCTAACATATATATCTAATACAGTTCTAAGTCACTTGTGTATCATTTCTTGGATGAGTATCTCTTTCAAGAAGTATTCCTCTGCTTCTCCAAGAATACTAGCACGTAATGTGCCACTTTAAAACTGTGGCACTACACAGAAACAAATAATATGTTCTGCTTCCTTTTCATTTGTATGCTCCATTATAAAAGTAATAATCTAGTATTGTATGCTCCATTATAAAAGTAATAATCTAGTATTGTATGCTCCATTATAAAAGTAATAATCTAGTATTACATTTTTAGGGTAATAATTTTAAATGCAGTTGTCATATTTCTGAACTTACCTGTCTCAAATTTGGTAATTTAAAGCAGGTTTCAGAATTGTTACTACAAAAAGCATCCCTGAGACAGGCATTTTCACCTATTATGCTGCACACAAAAGATATAGTGGCAAAGCACTTAGCCAAAGTTACTGTTGATGTCTTGAAACAAACTTAACTTGATTTTCTACCAAAAAGTAAATCAAAAAATGTCTTATCAAGAAAGCAGAACCCTTGTTTAGCTCACTTCATTCCTAAAATCTGTCATCCTAATTTGGAAGCAAATGAAACAATATATTTTAAGAATTATGAAGTGAAAGTATTATGCCAAAAATGTTTCTAATCCACAGGGTTATTCAGCTTTTGAGGTTAAAACATATAGATTATTTTAACTGTAACTAAACTCAAATAATGACAAAATGAGACAATGGTCCAGTTTGCTACATAACTGCATTTTTGGTTCAGTCTGCTGCATAACTGCATTATTCGTCCAGTCTGCTGCATACAGTAGCTGCATTAATGGTCCAGTCTGCTACATAACTGCATTACTGGTCCAGTCTGCTGCATAACTGCATTATTGGTCCAGTCTTCTGCATAACTGCATTATTGGTTCAGTCTGCTGCATAACTGCATTATTGGTCCAGTCTGCTACATAACTGCATTACTTCAACAGTCCATATTATAATATCACAGAAATAAAAGTATGATACACTAGTGCATTCTCCCTGTAGTTATCTTGTCTATTCCTTTGCTGATATCCCATATTTTAATAAAACCATGTTATACAGCTCTGTGAAATAATCTGTTTTCCTCCAGTGACTTTTTATCTTTACTGAAACTTGAATCATGCAATGTTTTCCCCTGGAAACTGAATTCAAGTTTTTCATCTCACTAATTATTTCCTGGCATCGTCTGTAGCTCTGGGCAGAGTCAGCACATAAAAGCAATGAAAGAGCATTTCATATTGGCCACTTACTGTGATCTAGCTTTAGATACATTTATAAATTAGCAGGTGGTGCAAAGGAAAGACTGAAAACAGGGTGTTATTTTTGATATACTAGCTGTCATTTAAAGTAATAAAAAGAAGCCATTTAAACCACCCAAATGTGTGAATGTATCTCTCCTTGCTATTGACAATGACATATCAGCTCTGCTACATTTTCTGAGTTAACTGCTTGTCATCTTTGTTCCTTTGTAACATATCCTATGCAAAGAATCAGAAGATGCCGCATGTCATCTTTGAATACCATGTTTAATTTATGATTCTGACCCTGGGAGACAAGCTGGTACATGCAAGGAGACAATGACAACACTTCTTATATGTCTACTGCGGTGTGACCAGCTTTGTCCTTGAGTCATGACTTCTCTGTCAAAATGATCATTGAACATACTTGTAAACTATCATCCCTTATCTATCATCATAGAGAAATTCCTGACCCTATCAGCTACACCTGATATGTGTCCACCTATAGTTAACAAAGCAGCAGATTTACAGTAGAAGAGATCTCACTTTGATCTCTAGGATAGGACATGCACATCATAAAAATTCTCCTTCGATAGCCTCAAATGAGAATTGTTTATTTTAATAGATCACTAAGGATGGTGCAGTGGGCTTTATTATCAAACTGAATATGATACACGGCTGCACACAAGAATCATTTTGCATAAGTTTAAGTTTATCATCTGCATTCTTAATGTACATTTTATAATGTTGCAGTATTTAGTAATGTATTTACAACTTACGGAAAACCATACTCTGAATGTCACAAGACATGTTGGAAATGTTATTAGGTATCATGTTAAGATCTAATGAAATCCTACATGTGATCATCTGCTTAATATCTGCCCTTCTGTATACATTCTGTATGCACTGCATATCCTGTTTCACATTGATATATATATATATATATATGGATTCACTTCCTAATTTCAAAAGACCAAAATCCCAAGGTTTAGAATATTGAATTCAGAACCTCGAGATCTTGAAATCTCGAAATTAAGACCCCTCCCCCTAAAAAGTAGTCAGAACATCACAAAACATGTGGGGGGAAGTCACCCTGCACCCCCCATACCCCCCACTACTTAAATATACCAACTCCGAGATCACACTACAGCAAGGAAAAGGGAAATCTCCCGTTCCATGCTGTATGCTGATATCCGTCCAGGATTTCAAAATTTTAAATCTTCGATCATATGGTCTTTAATCATATGAATTTCGAAGTTTTAAACTTTGAAATTCTGTAGGGGACCCATAGATATATATATATATATATATATATACATACATATATATATTTTTTATATATAAACAATTAAGTGCATGATTATTTCTCATCTCCATATTTTAAGGTCACAACAGAAGGCACTCTATAAATTCAAAATATCATTCACGTAGAATAATATATTTTTTACATAAACATTTGGTTTGTAGGTAGGTGAACTTGTCAGCTACCCATTTTCAGACATAACATATGTTCATTTTTACCTCATAGTCATGTGTCTGGTATGAATTTGCATTTTTAAAATATGTATCAGTCTTTCATATACATATGTGTCTTTACTGATGTATGTTTTCAAACATTTCTATTTTTACTGTACATATGTCTATATCTTCCCTCTAACAATATCTGTAGAAGACATCTAGGGTCAAGCAGGGATACTGGGAATTGCTGGAAGAGGATATGGCTGGTATAAAACAAGAGGTTCTAATCTCGTTGTATAAAATACTTGAAGACCCAGGTTGAAGAAATGTGCAGTTCTGGAGAACTTGTCTACACAGGGGCAGAATAACTCTCAACTATCACTGATTTTTCCATATGTATTTGCCCTGACCCTCTTGAAACTTGATTTTTTGGTAAATCACTGGGGATTACAGTCAATCAGTAACTCAAACCATTAGAGTTTCATAGTTATTATTCTACAGAAAATGTGTGGTTATGTAAAACCTGCTGTCCCATTGATTTCTAAAGGAATTAGAGTAATAGTTAATAAATATCCTGATTTGGGGCCTTTGCTCCCAAATCATTTTTTTAGCTTTGTCCAGAATTCTTGAGTAAACAAGTTAATAACTATAGCAAAGTGGTGAAAATATGTGTGCTATGTTTATCTTACAGAAATAAAGGCAGGAGGACACAACAGAGCCTTCTAACTTCATCAGAATTGTCAGCAATGTGCAAAAGGGCAATGTTTACAGAAAAAGAAGATTGTCTAGAAAAGCCAACAAATATGAATACAGAGGAGAATCACATTGGAGTCAGTTTTTGAATTACTTTTTAAAAGAGGTACAGAAAACATATGTAAGTACCTTCCAAGGATGTGGAATAATTTGTGAAACCCTGATATAAACCAGACTAGCTTTATGGCCTGGTATAAAGGGAAGACTATTTATTCTGAGGGTTCCATGGCTATTAGCTGCCCTTTGTGTTTAGCCCACCAGGAGTGATCCACTACAGGTGAGTGGTATAAATTCCAGGTGTTGTCACACCACAGGAACTGGCATGAATGTCCATAGGTGCACAAAAGATGTGTGTTCCTGTATGCATGCCATTATGCCATTTGCATGATGTCAATGCTCCTAGTACATCTGTAGGGGTGACTGTTAATATGATGTGTTCATTTCCCTCTTGGCTAATGCCATTCTCAGTGCCTTCTTTTCAGGTGGCCACTCTTGTTATAATTCAGGCAACCAAATGATCCTAATTTGACTGAGGTTTGGGCAGATGGCTAGCGCTATACCAGCTAACCAACATAAGTCACAGTTTATTTGCTGATTAGGTTGGAAATCTAAAAGTAGGGGAGTTAAATGCACTGCACTGCAATGCCTTAATCAATTTTCTGCTGTTGTAAGTCTTGCTTTCCTGTCTCAAGTACAACATAGAAATCAAAAACAAGGTTGAACATGAACATGTCTTTCCAGAAAATCTGCTTAATTTCCTACTAGTCTGATGAGCTGCAGATACAATTAGTAGGATAATGCTCCAAGGTAAGAACAGCCCTAAGATTGTCTCAGACAAAATGGAATTACTATTCTGGCTTATTACAGCACGATCAAATCATTATTTTGTACACCCAGTATAATATCCAGGAAAATACTTAGGTGTATTATGCTAGTCACATTTATATGAAAAGAGGGAATATTTTAAATCTAGAACCAGAAAAGGAGAAATGTGACACTTAAAACAAGCCACTGTAATAACAGAAATAAAGCAAGGAGCATCATTCAGCTTTTCATGGAGTGCAGTGCGATCTCCCGTACCTTTCCACAGAGCTTCATTCTCACTGGGAGGTCATCATTACTTCCATCATGTAAAATTTCTAGTACGGTACTCATCCTTGGGTCACCATATGAGAAAATCAAGACATCTTTGGTGACAAGTGATGCACAGTTAGCATACAGCCCATGAAAACAAGAAAGAAACCCGTACTCATAACAAGTATTGACAGCTTTCTCCACATACCTACAGCTAGCCTTATGTTCGGCATTCATTTCCTGATGGTTTAATTCATGAAACATTTCATCTATCAGAAACTGTAGCAATTATTTCCCTATCATGCACACTGATTTTTCTGATCATTTAGGTGTCACTTGCATGTCAGTCTTTTTCGCCATTTGAGGTTGTGCGCTTTCGCTATTCTCCTGTCGACAATATCAGCTTCAACATTTTCGGCTTTTAAGAATATAATATAGACCCATTTGATAAAAGCTTTAATTTAATCCATTAAAATAGATCCTTTAGTGATAAAACATCTGGCAAGCACATCTTAGCTCTATCTTTTGCTGACATTTTATGTAATTTAATACCGCTGAGCATTTCTTTATTATATTTTGCTTCTGTCCAAGTCCAGTACACATATCATCCAGTCTAGTTTCTTCTACAATGCTACACAGTCTGAAAGTAAAAGCTGATGAAGTTGACAGCATGCACACTCCTGTCTCATGTCATTTTTCATAGTGAAGAATATCACCATTTCTATCCAGTTGGGTGTATTCTGAATGAGGTAGACCTATTCCCTTACCCAAAGTATCAGTGCAAGCTCAGTTCTTCTTCCTCCTAACTGACTGTCTAGTTCCCAGCTGTTATTTGAAAGTGTGTTATGGGGGAATGGCCCAAGGATATCCTGCCTCTCCACCAGTGGGATGGTCAGCCACAGCAGCTATGTCGAGAGTTCAGTCTGTGGTTTACCTGAGTCACTTTGTTATTTTTATGTATATTGACTTTCCATGTGACATTTTTACTTGGTGTTTTAGGCTTTTAAAATACTCTTGAGATAAATTTAAAAAATAAACATGGAAAACAATGTCCCATGTTACGTTGCTCCACAATTACCATTGTTTAGTTAGTAATATCTATAAAGCTAGACAAAGGCTTCTTCATCAAAGTGCCACTTAAATAAATATCACCTCCTTCATTGAATGTACCTTAGAGATTTTTCATTTTCAAGAATCCTGCTAAAGTAAGTACACCCTTAAAGATCTTCTTACAATGAAGGAATGCAGTTTTTCTTTGCTTTACACTCATAGGTCTGCCAGTGTTGAATTCTTTCTCTTGAAACAAATCCCTCCTCTACCTGCTTGCCACTAGAATAAGACAGTCTGTTTCTCTATTCCAGTATACCTCCATGCAGCCTGTCACCAATGCCTAGTTCATTTCCATATCATGTTTTGTTCCCTTGGCTAATGATAACATCTGACTCTTTTGGCCAGATCATTAATGCTTCTGTACTCCATGGCATATCATGCACTTCGGCAATGCAATGTTCTGAGTCCTTCCTGGGAACATTCACCTTCTGAGCAAGCCTTCAACCTAAAGCAGATGTATGGATCAATAAGCATCAGCAATGGAATAGGGCCAGACAAGGAGCCAACACAGTAGGAGTAATGATGGAGTGTTTTGATATGTATGATATCATAACTCCTCTTTTCTGAAGAAAGATGTTCATATTCTAAGGGATCAGTTATTTTAAAAGAACTCCAGCGTCTTTCTTCAGAAAAGCTTTATTATGTTCTCTTCCAGCCTACTGCTCCACCTCAGATCAGATGACAAAGGATGAACCCATGAACTAAATCCAGATTAAAGTCAACTGGATAATTACGACTGATTTGGATTTTTAAAGCTAAAAAGATGCACTTATGTCCTACATTTTGACTCTAAAATTTGCTGTCTTAACGGAAGAAATCAGTGATGTGAGCTATTAACTGCCACCATGTAAGATCAACCCTGAACTCCATGGCTAACTGAATCAGAAACTTTCCACTTTTCAGCCAGCACAGAGATGGAAAAAAGTGAAAAATGTGAAAATGAGACATTTTGTCCTGTACTTTCACACATTCTGTACCTATCTCATGTTGTCTTGAGTACATCTTTGGATTTACCCTCCCCCATCCATTCTAGCACTTTATTCCATGAACTTTTAGCCCTATCAGTGAAGAGAGAATTCCAAATACTCAAAGAATGGTTAGTCTCTACTACCTCCCACTTGCACCCCTATTGTTCCTGTTCAGACCCATTGGTATCTCCCTGACATGATCTTGCCCACCATCCCTTCTAACCTCTAGTCAGAAGAACTTCAGCTACTCTAGCCTGTGATCATGGCCTTTCCCTCCCCAGCACACCCCTCTATTCACTTTCTTCTAGAATCCCTCCAGCAGACTGATTTGACTCTACATGTATGGCCTTCAGAACTACATAAGCTATACAACATGCAGCCTGACCAGGTCTTGGTACAATATAAGCATTCATTCCTTGCTACACCTAAGGAAACAACTCAACAATTTATTTGCTGCCGGCATTGCTCTCTCTCATGCTGTATCTGTCTCTCTCTCTCTTTGTGTCTTCTCTGTGTGTGTGTCTCTCTGTCTCTGTTCTGCTGCTGGTATTCCGGTCCTAGTGTGATCATCTCCCCTAGTTTCTTTTCCTGTTCAAGTCTGTCATTTTAATTCCCCAGATAATTCTTCATACCAGGGTTATAATGACCTAACTGCAGTTACTTTGATTTGCCTGAAGTGAACCTTGACTACCGACTTTCTGCCCACTTGATCAGCCATTTTAAATGCTTTCTTAAACTATTATCCTTTATTCAGGTGCTGCTGCACTTACCACTGTATTATTAGCAAAGATGATGATCCTGTTGTCTATTCCATCAATTATGTCTAAAACAAATGCATTGAATACTATTAAACCTGGTCTGATCTCCTCAGTAATCAATTAATTAACTTTCCCATTCTTTTAACTGCCCCCCACACATCAACCTTCTGAGTCTTATTTCCTTAGTTTGCCCCTAGACCACTACTTCATCTTTGATCCTGTTCCCAGCTCAACACAATCTGTTCTGCTAAAGTCCTGTCCTGTTGAGATATATGTCTCCTTTTGGTTGTAGTGGTTAGTAGTGTGGTATTCCTCATTTCTCACATTACTCTCATCAGAATGAGAAATGCAGTAACTGTTTTCTTTCTTTCTTTCTTTTTAATTTTAGTAAAAATAGAAGTCATAATTAACAACTGCCTAATTTTTATTTTCAATGGATTTTCCTAGACAGGAAACATTTGCCGTATCCTCCTACTGCAGTTTGTGAGATCATTGATTCATTCATCCATCCATATATTGTTCATTTTGTGATTCCCATTTTAGCCCATTCTGGGTCACAGGGAAGACAAAGCAAGTCTCAGGAATCAAAGAGTAAAGGCAGAGAACCATACCTGTATTGGATGCGATTCCACTGCATGATGTATACAGTCAAGGACACAGAGACACACACAGACATGCGCACGTACATATTCACTGGCAATTTACAGGCTAAATGCTTGAACTATAGTCATGCCTTTTGGGATGGGCTACGCAAACAGAGACGTCTTATGTGTGAAGATGGGATATGAAGGCTCCACATGCATGGCACCACAGTTGGGAAACAAACTGCAAAATGAAGTTCTGTTTAGCACCATTGCTAACTGAAGCACCTCTGTACCAGCCTTATTTCTGGTAATGTCAACCTCCAACATAGATCAGTTTAGACAGCACAGGAGTAGAGATAAGGAGAAAGCACTACCATAAGGAGTCACCACAGTGTGCATGTATTAGTATGTTAAACAGTTGCGTGACTTTGCTCTGTCTCTTTCCTTTAAGAACATTTTTGTTGCTGGATTACTTTTTATTGATCCTGAGATCCTGCACTTAGCAAGTAGTACAGTTAAACAGTTCTCATTTGTCAGTTTCTTTCCAGATTTATTCCCATGTTAGAGACTTATTTTGAGGAAACACTCATCACCAAGATGATTATGTGTCTGTTCATTTTGTGGTTAGGCTCAATATTCATTTTCTCAGTTATCCACTGTGAAACCGGTCAACACATTTTTGTTAACACAGGAATGGATTTTTGAAATAATTCCAACCTTGTTTATATTTCTAATGTAATTTAGGTGATATGCTGTCATATGGAGGGGGGGATTTACTATCCCAAGATTCAGAAAAATTTAATGCAGTACGGAAACCTTATCTCAAAGGATTTCTGTATCTCAGTAAGACTTTCTGATTCACAGATTGCTTTTCCCCTCGTGGCAGCCACAGAGCTCAAAGCTTTCTCAAAGGCTGATGCAGACTCGAGGGAGTGTGGCTTGTGCTAATTAGACATGTACTCTGCTATTGGAAATGGTAACAAATACTGAATTGCTTAGCCAAGGAACGCAGAGAATCATTTAGCTGAGTAAAATTTTACTCTTGTAGGAAAAACTGAATGTTGCATTTTGACTGCTATGGAAGTGCTTATGGTACAGGTAAGTACAGTGCAACCATGAGGGTGGATGGATGTCAGTGTGTGTACATGTGGATATGTGCATTCTATAGGCCCATGAATGAAGCTGAATAAGTGTGTGTGTGTGTGTGTGTGTGTGTGTGTGTGTGTGTGTGTGTGTGTGTGTGTGTGTGTGTGTCTGTATGTCTGTCTGTTTGCCTCCCTGTGAGGTCACACTATAGGTAAATAACTTCTAATAAAGTGTTTTTTATTGTGCAGCATTATCATGTCTCTGAAATGCAGTTACTTTCAATCGCACTAACTGACCAACCTATACTGGGTAATGAGTTTGGGTAGACAGGAGTTTGCTAAATCCTAAGGATAGTCTCCAGTAGAACATGGATCATATAGGGGGCATCCCTTTGCAAATATTTGTATCTTCATTATCTGTGCCAGATTTATTTATTCAGTAACCTTGCCAAATCCTTCAATACAGACCAGTAGTATTTGTTATCAGTAGAGTTTCTTCACACAAAGGACATTGCATTACCCAGAAAGTTTAGGTATTTTAGTGGATATTTTCCCTGGTACATGGTTGAGGCAACTGTCTATGCCAACAGTGCCCTGAGGATATCTAGCAGGCTGAGTGCAAGAGGCTGACCAGGTATGAGTACCTAGATTTTCTCCATTTTGATATTTGGTGTAGCTATAAGCCGTTTTACATATGTAGTTTTGGTGGAAAAATAGCACTAAAGGCAGTTAACCCTCCTGTATATGCAAGACATCATCTACAGATGCTCTACAGGTCTTTCTTGTTAGTGTATGAATAAACTCGTTGTTTATTATTTTTTATATATAGTCCCAACAGGGTTAGGCTATATAATAAAATCATAATGCTCACAATGTAATAAGGTGATGAACAACTGACTGTCATGTTATTTCTAATTTCACTTATGCTGCTGCACCAAAATATCAAGCGGAAGGATTACCCCACAAACAAAGAATTGTGACAGGAATAATATTAGTCAGGTGCAAGGAAAAAGGGAACAAATGGATCTGATGTGTGCCTGGGTGCCAAGCTTCTAACTGCCATGCAGGTATCAAGCTTACAGCTGTCCTACAGATCCTGTAGGTTTCTGGTAAAGGCACAGGAGCTCTGTAATATATATCTTGATGCGTGGTTCTAGCTGGCAAGGAGGAAGTGCTAGAAGCAAGAGTCTTACACTCCTAGGATAACCAATGAGAAAGGAATTCTCAGCAGCCTGTTCTTAAAGTGTTCAGCTGTTTTACTGAAGAAAGGCAGATGAGCTCTTTTAGGTTTGAAGCAAAAGCTATTCGGTATTTATTCCATACAGTAGGTGGGCGTGTTGGGGAAGAGCCAAGTCCATTAGGCATGTCCATGAGAAAGGAGGGCCTAGGGTGCTAGATTTTGAAAAATCCCTGCCCTTTAGATTTCAGTTGTTAGTAATTACTTTTGGCACCAAACAATTGTAAAGGAATACATCCTCTCAAAATGAATTTGCAACTGGTTATGTGTAACATGGTAGCAGTAGTTGCAGTGGATATGCTAACAAAAATTATTTAAGCTCAATGATCTAGCTTGTGTGAAAAAATGACAGAAAAAAATATTTAAACAATTAATGCTATTAGATGCTTTAACTTGTGCGAGTGCAAGTTGTTTCAACAAGCGCTTTCACTTTTTAGCTTCATCAGATCTGCCTGTGTTTACATTGACCTACAATGAGTCATTGTTGCTGCTGAAGAACTGGGGGTGATTGATTAGCAAAAAATCAGTCAGACTAACCATTGTCTCGTTAATAAAACATACACAGTGGAAGTCAGAAAGTAGAAAGGAAAGAAGAGGGTTTGTGGTCAGTGAGTGGTTGTTATAAGCAATTAGGGTTGTTTAGCTGTGTGTAGCTTAAGATAAAGATTTTGGTGGATGGGTTAGATGAGAAAGAGAGAGAGAGAGAGGTAGTTTAAAAGGGAACAAATGTGCTGCCTCCCAGAGTCCCGAGAAAGCTGGTCATTGTCCTGACAGACCTTCTGACAGACATTTTTAGAACATCACCAGCTAATGCAGAAAGCACAGCATCACTGGAACACAGTGGTGATGTAACACCTTTTATTAGAACAACATAGGTTTTAGAGTAACTGAAGGTTTTGTATTAGTAGCAGTCCTTCATCACAAGTTATTAATGTACTTATGTTAGCTACAGTGGTTTAATATTTTCTTATTCATAGAAAGGGAAATACCATATGCTATTTATTTCTCAATGGTTGAAAAAGGCACTTGAAAAGCTTAGATTTGTATGTGTGTGCTTGTGTGGAAGAGAGAGAGACAGACAGAATGAATGTCAACAAGTACGATAACTTTGCACAAAGGAAGGAGCAAAACCCCGATGAACTATAGGGCTTCTGGTTTTGCAGAGTGACAGGGTGAGTCATACAGAGAATCCCAAGGATAAGGCTGATAACATTTCTATAAGACAACAAACTTCAAGATAGCATGGTTCACAGAAAGAACCTGGCCCAGTTTTATGGTTGGGTTACTGATAAATGTCAAAGGTAAGCGTTGGTGAATGTGATTAAGCAGGATTTCATCAACACATTTCAATCAGTACTACACAGTATGCTGATAAGAAAACTCAGGGGTTTGGGAGTAGGACCAAGACATTGAAATTAGATTTCTACAAGGTCAAATGGTAAGACGCAGAGGATTATAAAGAGAATAACGATGTGAGGAACTGGAAAGTGTGTAGTGGAGTACCACAGGTATCTGTCCTGGGTACAGTGTTCTTCTCTAGGTGTGAATGTAATTTGGTCTTGATAAATGTGCAAATGCAGCTGTGATGATTGGGGAGAGATGGACGAAGGCTGCCAGCCTAGGCAAACAGAATTTAATATATAATTCTATCATTTGTATAAATAAATGTAAAATACAGGCTTGTGTTTTTAAATGAAAGAAAACACTGTAAAATGTGAACTTCAAGATGGTTGCAACATTGCCATCTGCTGTAAGGAAAACCAAGCCAAGAATTTCAAATGTCTTTGAAAGTACAATTATCTAAAAAAATGGTGCCAGAGCGGCAAGCTGAACACATTCTTCCTATTGTCTTAACTTAAGGAATACTTGTTAGAGTGTACATGTGGAAGGTGCTTTATTGCTTTGGTTTCTGCTAGAGTGTATATGTGAAATGCCTTTTATTGTTGTATTCTCCTGTGCAGGTGTTAGCTTGCTAAATAATGTAAATGGAGTTTCTATTAGCCTGGGAACTCAGAGCAGGTGTCAAGATGATGCAATATGAATACTGGAAAAACCTAAGTATCAAAAATGATGTAATCTGGGGAGAACCCAGAGACATATTTGTTAGTGATGTTTTATAAACCGTGTCTCAGAGAGAGATAGAAAGCATTTTGATCTTGATATCCAACTTACCAGCACTCTGCTTATGCTCACATGTAGGTTTCTAGCACTGTGATTTCTTGTAGGAATAGTTAAAGCTAGTAAAGATTAATTAGGTATTTTTTCTTTGAAATCAGACCTGTCCTACTGTATTATTTTAAGTTTCTATGTGATCTTTGAACTCTTAGATATCTCTTGTGGTGTAGTAGTTTTGTCTTGTGTTTTAATTATTTATTATTAAATATTTTTAAAACCTTCTACCTGTGGCTTCTTTGTGTAGAGATAAGCTCTAGAATACATTGCATATTTATAGAGGTTAGTGTAATAGACCACTCTAAAGTAAGCCTTGACTGTTAGTCATACTACCATTGGATAATAATATTGCACAGTAATAATTGGACACCCTTTTAAGGGCTTTTTGGCAATTGATATTATTAACTGGGTGGTGGCAGTAATTACTACCATATAGTTGAGGTAAAGGGGCACAGCTGGAGAATCTGTGTCAGCCTTTCCCAAGAGTGTCTGTGAAGTTGTATAAATACGTATCTCAAAGTGTGTGTGTGCTGTGTCAGCTACTTGGCTTTGACATGAAGCACTGGTTGGACAGAGAGGGTACTGGAGGTTCTAGCTTGCCCAGTTAGGCTGAGACCTGGACCCTATAGCTGTGCCAGTGGGGAGTCTTATTGGGGATATGGTGAGAAAGGGAGCAGCCAGCCCCAGACTGACTGTGATCTCTGTGTGCACTTAAGGGAAATTGTACTTTACTGTGTGTATTAGTTATCATTTCCTCTTCTAGGAGATGACCTCCCTGGTGTTAGTGGTGAGGACTGAGGCTCCTTGATTGCTGGGCCAGGGCACAGTCATCACAGCAGCCTTTAAAGCAGAAAAGCTGCAGCACCAAGAAACTATATATGTGTGGGACAGGAATGTGATATAAAGGAACCTGAACAGGAGGAAGTGTAAAAATATCTGGGAAATGATGAAGGATTGACAATAAAACATGAACAAATGTGAAGAAAACATAGTAATGAATATTTTAGAAGACTAAAATTAATACTGAAAACAACCTTGACATATAGGAACAAAGCTGAAGCTATAAAGCAATTTGCTCTTCCTGTTCTAACTTACACTATCGGGGTGATTGACTGGCCCCAAAAGGTATTGGAGCAGTTGGACAGGAAAACAAGAAAAATGCTTCACACTTATCAAATGATTTATAAAAATCACTATAAACAAAGATTATATATTGCCCATTCTGAAGGAGGCATGGACTTGACTAGATGTATAGATCTGCAATTGTAGGACTACATACGTATCCGTTGATTTCACAAGATCCAAACATAGTGAAAGTTTCAAAACATGGAGAGTCCAAGTCTAAGATAATTTCCCTGCTTAGTTTAGAGGCAGCATATTAGTGTAAAGCAGGAATGGAAACCAAACCAAAATAGACTAAAATCAGGCTGCAACTGAATGTGCCAAAAAAAAAAAAAAAAAAAAAGAATATGAGGTGAAGGGTCAGATGAGAAGGCCAGAAATGTGGAAAAAGCATAAATATAGTTGCAAGTATAGAAAACTCCTGGAACAACCTCATGTTAATCAGGATCTGATGCAGGAATGATTAAGGAGAGGTGAATTTAATCCGGAAGATGAAAGATTAATATTACAGACCCAAGATAGCAGTCTACATACACATTGGCTTACAAGTCCTTTGAACATGCTGGAGAAACACACGAATGCAGGTTTTGTAAAACAGAATTGGAAACAATGGCACACCTCGTTACTGGTTGTGACATACTATTGGTTGAGGGACTGCATACAGAAAGCCATGGTTTACGACCATGTCATCAAACATAAACAGTTCGAATGGTGTTGTAACCGAATTATATGTTTGGAAATCACTATACCGAATATTTGAAAAGTCGAATACCGTATTTGCGGATGTCGAATTCGACATATTCGATGTGCAGAGTCCAACCGGCAGAATACAAATATGCAGGGTAGAGTTATGCATCCAAAAGAAATTGTCGAATTGTCTGTTGTAGTCGATAATGTGGATTTGATGTTATGGGCTGTGACTTTCTGCATTCCTGTTGCACTGCATTCAAGACAGTGTGGTTCGGTGTTATGGCCATCGATTAACTGGTGGTAAACCGAAAGCCATAATAATGTGCAAGACTGTTGCATTGGGGATTGTGCAACCATTATAATATTGAAGTAGCTGAAAAGCACTAGAAACATGAGCCACAAAGCAGTATAGAAAATGACAAAGTTTGTATCACCCATCACCGACAGTTCAAAAAATAGATGCGAGAAAACAAGATACAGTAGTCCATGAAAAGAAGACAAAAGTAGCATTGATCATTGAAATCACAACACCCAGTGACTACAGTGGCTTGTGTAGAGAGAGGCACAAAGTGATAAAATGCCAGGATTTGCAGGGAGAAACAAGGGCAATGTGAAAGAAGGATACCCAGACAGTTCCAATAGTAGTAGGAGCAATTAGTATCATAAAAAAGAATTTAGAGTCTTATTTAGATATGCTACTGATATACGTAACTCCATATGAATTACAGAAGGAATCAATTCTGGGCACATGGCAGGTACTGCAAGGAGCACTTTTGGCTAACATCAAAGATTGAAACAATACTGATTTCATGAAATGTAATCATACTTTAATTTAGGAATGTGGTCCCTTCCAGTCAGGGTGTTAGAAACCCAAGACTTGGAGAAATTAAACCGGGAATGGTACTCCTTCATACATCACTCTGTTTAAATATTTTCTCACATTACACCTTTTTGTTACTATAGTTTAAAGTGCAAGTTCTTATTATTTTTCTTCATTATTGTCTTTAAAAATGCCATCTATTTGTATTATTTGGTCATTCAGTTAAGATGCTTAAATTTTTTTTCTTCAATAGTCACATATACATCTTCTTTACTGAAGGATGCAAACATTCAGCTCCTTCAGGCCCTATTTTTTTTTTAGGGAAAACTGGATTCATTTTTAAATGGACAACTGAATTTCTTTGTTCTTCTCTATACCACACAAGGTGTGTGACAAAATGCATTTCCCAAATGCTGTTCTCACAACCTTTTGAACAGAGAGAAATAATGTTCCCTCTAATAGCTAAAGTGCCTCATTTTCCACCCTCGAGCACTCTGTTTTGGAAGATACAATTTTCTTACAGTGTTCTTGTTTTCATCTTACTGAAATGAACAAATCATAAGGCTTTTCAGTCAAACAATTCCATGTTGCCTGCAGCATTTTGGTGCATCCCTTTGCCACAAGTAAAAATAAAAGTGACAGATTTATGGGACACACTTGTTATTAGTCCACTTTCATTGATTTTTGAGTAAGGCTACTGAATCTTTACCTATTTATTCCATGTATTAATACCTATCAACTGATGTTACCCAACAACAAAAAATACTAAAACTGTCAGTTTTAGTGTAAAAAAAAATACATTATAATCAGAGCAGAGTTAACAGCTCAGCAGGCAGCACATTCCCATTTGATATTGTGTTGTTGGAAGTCTGTGGGTTCACTTCCCACACAAGATGCTTACAGTTAATTTCAGTTTGAAACCTACCGAGTGGCTATCAGTACTGAATTACCTTCACTGTCCTCACCCTGGCCATCAAGAAACTGAGGATGCCACACCAGCTTTTATCAACCAAACTTGTGGAAACAGGTTCTGACATATTTTATTAAATTTTCCCATATTATTTTATATACGTAAATGGCTATTTGATCAAATGTTAAAGGTTTTGTGGCTCACTAAAGGAGTGCTGCAGCTATTATTATTTAGCATTGAAAACCTCTATTGCTGTTATACCAGACTTGTGTTGTTTTTGCTGTGTCTGTTGCCTTTGTTATAATGCTCTTTCTTGTGTCTCTTATTCAATAAAGTTCTAAATTTAAAAGAAATACAGTTTGAAACCCCGACAAGAATCAGATGTAGTGTAGTCAGGCATCCTGACAAATGCTGTGCTCACTGAAGAGGCAATGAGTTTCATCCTATAGTCCTGGGTTGGAAACCACCCATCTTCTACACATCAGATTGTTTGACTGACTTCCTAGCCAACATGCACGTGTACCTAGTTGCTTAGTTTGTCAGTAGATGATTAAAGTTATGTGTCATTAATAATTTGTTTCCTGTAGTCCAGGGTTTGATTCTATCAACCTCCATTTGCCTATTGTGTGACTGTGATCAAGTCCCTTAACCAGTCAGTGCACTTTGGAAATTAGAATGAGCACATCAGTGGGCTCCTGGACTGCATACTTAGTAACTACTTAAGAAGAGATACAATAAATGCTGTACAATAAATTATTAAAACCATATAGTACATGAGCCTTAAATATTGTAACATTGAAAATATTAGCCTGTTGTAAGAATATAACCAGATATTTCTGACTTGCACTGCAAAAGATTTTAACACATTTAAAAACTACTTTGGTACCCTCCATTCCCTTCCATTAGCTACACTCTGATATCTTATCACCATCTCTCTGTCCCTCATATTTTGCTGCAGTCATTCACTAATGCAAGTAAATATTTTATTCTGGCAAATGCTTATACTTTTTTATTCTCAGATAAATAACAACCTCTGCATACATGTGTCTGAAAGCTTGTTCAC
This sequence comes from Protopterus annectens, assembly GCF_019279795.1. Taxonomy (NCBI): domain Eukaryota; kingdom Metazoa; phylum Chordata; order Ceratodontiformes; family Protopteridae; genus Protopterus; species Protopterus annectens. Next base: position 1,231,383,706 of record NC_056728.1, read on the forward strand.
TGTATTTCTCTCTCTGAAACAACCACCCCCATTTAACTATACTTTTCCAAGGACTGTGCTATTTACACTGAGGCTTATTTGATGAGATCACTGCTTAGCCATTTCTGTGTTGCATTGCTTGCACTCATCTGATGGTTCACAGGATACCCCATGTAATTAGTTGTCTTCAGACATGTTTACTTTGTTGGGCAGTTTGGACTTTAATCCAACTACCTTTACTTATCATACCAATCTTCATGAAACATTAATTCAGCTAGACTTTTCAGACTACTTATTTGTGCTCTGTGAGAGCTAATATATGTCAGTAAGCATTCGCCTAGTAGTTTGTGCAGTCCTAATATTGGTCATCTACCAGCATGTTTTTGTTGCGTCTAACTTCATAGAAAATTCTCAAGGTTCAGCATAAAATATCATAATTTGGAAATTCCAAACGCACTACAGTAAGCACCAGCACGAATCCACTCCAAAATAATATAAAACAGGTTTATTCACTTGAACAGTTGAGCGCTTTCATCATACAATAGACTTCATCAGAACAATGATACTAAATTCATACTCACTTATATATGCAAAAAGCAGTCACCTGACTCAAACCATTTGAATATTAAAGTGCTAGTGCTACTAATTCATTACCTCCTTGAAGTTACATACTCTCCCAATACATATCAGTCCCTCTCAATGTGGACATATTCCTCTGTTTAAAAACGATACATAAAATAAACTTATTACATGTAACCTTGTATGATTCTTATAAAAAATACAATGTGTTAAGACTCATACTAAAAACACCATGCCCTAAGGTACTCTGTATGTCGTTTAAAAAAATCAAATATAAATACAGACAGTGCCACTAAGCCCTAATAGGGTTTTTTTGGTCTCTTAATTTGGTGACATTATTTATTCAGTTGACTAGTTCCAGCTTTTGTGCTTTTCATAATTTGGAAATTGTCTGGTTCTTCCCTAGAAGAAGCTTAGTCATCTCCAGAGACACATTTCTAATAGTTTTAGAAATTCTGTTCAAAAACCTATAATTTTGAGTTTGGGGTTGTCTCTCCCAACCATAGCACTTGTTGCCTTTATTTAAGGTTTTCAGGATTTTGTTTTGTCTAAGCTCCGGAAGCCTATCAGTCATACCCAGAGAAAAAGACTTTCTCAACATATCGCCATAACAACCATCTGTAAGATGTAAAAACTACATGATTCAGTTTTGATAAGCCTTTTTGCCATATGAGGTCAGCGTCAGTTTCTAGCAAGTTTGTGTCAGGAAAATTGAATTGTTTTTATATTATCTCGTATTATATTTAGTTGCATTACAGTATGCAGTATATGAGCTTACCATCAGTACATTACCAGCAGTCCTCTGTGTCCCATAAAAGACACGTTGCATATTCTGATGGATGCATTTTGTCAGGAAGATATTCTGTAGCATGGTGCAGACTTCATGTCACTGATAAAGTGATTTCATTCATGTGACAAGGTATTTTTTGATAACAAAAGAATAATTTCACCACATTCCTATCATAAAGTAATGTTCATAGTTTGAACTTATTTCTACAGCATGTATTTTATGAAGGAAAAACTGCAAGATAGTCTGCTCAGTAACAAAATACAGTCATTTCAAGTGCTGTTAAACTGATTCCATGCCTTGTACACTGTGTGCTTAATGAAGTGTTTTTGAAAAATGCATTAAGGCTTTATTGAGGTTGATTGGTCACTCTGTGCAGTACTCTAAACGACTCAGCACAATGTACTTATATCCTGCTTCTAGCTACTTCTATTTTTAAAACACGTTTAGAGTTGTTCTGGTGCTATGAAGCATGAAATGGCATTCTCTTTCGACTAGACAGATGGTCTATGTTATGTTATGTTACATTAGCCCTTGTTAGACAGTCACATCAGATGACATAAACAATGAAAATTGTTAAGTACATGTTCTGTGTCAGTACATAGATAGAGCTTTTGCTTTTATAATCATTGCTGGTTTAAGTATTTAAATGAAACTATAATATAACAAGAAAAGTGTCCATGTGTGTATGAGCATTCAGTCCAGGAGATCATTAAGGAGCCTCACTCAAACTGCCAGTTGCTCCAAAGAGATGTCTGGTTAAGTGACTTGCTTCGTGGCACATGGAAGGCAAATGAAGGGTGAGGAATCAAACTCTGAGCTACAGGAGCCCTACGCACTACACAAACCTGTCTCTGTACCCTCTGCAATGCTCCACATTCTGTGCCAGCCATAGGAGCGCACACATACACACACACACACACACACACACACACACACACACACACACACACACACACACACACACACACACCCTGGGAAAACCATCACTTCCTGTTTTACTAGACACTGACTTGAAGGTATCCTAGAAAGTTTAGTTGACTGCCAGGCTGTTTAATAATATATTATTGGGCTTCAGTATTCTTCCGGGAATAGGTTTGTTGAAACTCTCTTGAGTCATTATAGAGGCAACAGCTCCTGTTTCTATTTAAAATTTCTTTGGGTTTATCCTTATTAAGAGATGCATTATCCATTGCCCCCCCCCACACACACACACACACACTTCTGCCTGATTTACTTGCTGAACCTAAGAAATATATAACTCATTCCACCATTCAATAACTTCTCAAACTACTTTGTTGTGGTACACTCTTACCCAGTCTGCAGTTTTATAGCATTTACTGCATGTAGCCTTGAAAAGGGAGAAATAGTCTTCCTTACAACACTACATTTTCTTAATTTCCTTTCCTTTTCATCTGTATTTTTTGTGATTTTATGTTATCCTCATGCAGAACTTTGCTGGATTTAGGTCAGTCCCCAAAACTTCCTAGATGATGCCTACTACTTGCCCCAGAGGTTAACTTGATGTTCACTTCCCCCATTGGCTGAATTGTTTGTATGGTCATTGGCAGTGTGGGGTCAGCCATCATCTGCAGTTTGTGAGAGAGCTTTTTTTTCCAGATATTGACTACAGTACAGTCATCCATTTTCTAGTCTCATCTCATTGAAAAAGCACAGTATCCTTTCAGCACGGTAACACAGAGGCCTGAAGCTCTGAATATAGCCAAGGTAATCAAGATCACACTAGCAACCAATGTACTGGTGGAGCTGAGCAGGTGTAAAGGAAAATGAAAGGATTTAAACTGCTCACGTCTGTGTCTAGGAATAGGGGAGGCTTATATATTAGTGGGCATAAGGTTCAGTTAGAACTCTTGGTGAGGATCATGATATACCATACCATAACCACCTTATTATATAAAGAAACTACATCAGAATGCTGGTGAGGACTTTACTGCATGCCCAAGTATCCCCTCACACTCTGTGCACCTCCAGCGCAGAAGTGTCTAAGTAATCAAAATGTGCAACTGAATTAACAGTATATCAACCGCGCTGTCCTGCTTCCCTCTAACTATGGTAGCAGTTACACTTCTGTTGAGCCTATGGGATTCTGTAAAGACATGTGAGTGTAACTCTTTCAGCAGACTAATGTAGTGGGCTTCCACAGAAGCACATGAAAAAAAGGGAAGATTATATAATTGGGAGCAGCTGGGAAAATGAAGTCAGCAGCAGGCTGTAAGAAAAAAATAAAATAAAGCAATCAGTGCTGTGTGCACTCAAAAAGGGTGCAGATGAAAGGCTTTGCTTTCTCACAAAGCCTTAGCACTCTAATAAAAAAACAGATAAGTCCATGTATTATATTTTGTCTGTAGTAAAACAATTTATTAAACTACTGTAAACCTAAAGTGGAGTTATTTTAATTATCATCCTTTTCAAATGTGAAATGTTTGAACATAGTCAGCCTTCTTCCCGTTATTTAACTTAAATAACTGATTTTTATACCTGTCCATTAACTTTATTGTTGCATTTCTGAATCTCCAAAAATGAGACAAGCATTCCCGTAGGTTATCAAATGAGAAGTTTTCAAGAAAGTTTAGTTTTTCCATTTTTCTTCCCATTGATTTTATTTTTACATTGCTAACTCAAATCCCAAGTCAACACCATACATGAACATCCAGCACTATAGTACATAGAGCAAGAAGGGAAAAAAGTGTCACATAAAACAATCCCTTTATGAACTGCATCTTTTTCATCTAAAGCATAGACTTTGTAACCTGCCAGAAAAACATCTCTTCCCCACTTCCAGATTTGAAAAATGGACCAAAGTGCGAGCACTGAGCTGTGTCTTAATGCTGTCATATATCCGTGTTGTTACCTGTTTTGAACCATGGGACTTATAATTTGATACCTTGAGCTGATCAGTATTATCTGTTTAAAAAAATCAAGGTGGCAGATAAAAGTAGAAAAATGCAAGTTGTGGAACCTCATTTTTATTTTCATGAAAAAAAATCAATATAATTTTCAAAAGAATAAAGACATTACAGAACATCTGTGAGACTAAGCCACCAAAGTTCATCATGGTATAGATCATACCTTTATTTGCTGCCAGTTCTTGCTAGAAGAGAAATGAACTGCAATTCAACTCTCATTCATATTTATGATTAACACTTTTAACACCTGCATCTATGACATCTTTCATTTTTAGCCTTTTATTATTCACTACTTCCTGATGCCAAATTCAGTTTTGGTTTCAGCAATCTGACCACACCTAGGTTTTCAAAGCAAATTGATAGACAGCCATCTTTAATAAGAAACACAACTTTATTTCATGGCAGTACAGTTTTTTCAGTGCAGTGTGCTAATTTCTGAAATCATATCCTGCTGTAATGCCTTTCTGTCTTATCTAGCAATTTTTTAGATTCATTCTTTCCTCATTCCATTGCTCTGATGATCCCTGCATAGTCTGCTGTATACGAGACATCTGTGCACTCATCAAGTCTATTTGAATATACTTCAAAGTCTTTTTAAAGCACCTTATTTGAAACCGGAGAACTTGGAAAAAAGAGGGTATAAACAAGGAACTCCAAACCATGTTATTTTGTCACTTAATATAAAGAATTTACAAAAAAAATCATACCAGTATAAAAAGATAAACCAGAACTTCTCATACTGTTTTACATCACTGAATGTTCCTTCAAGTCTTTTACAATGTCGAGTGCAGCCCATCCATGTTAATCTGTAGGAATTGTTCATGGATATCCGAAAGCCAAAATCTAATGATGGGGCTGGGAACTCTAACAGGAAATGAGACTGCACAATCCTGTAACAAATCTGGTTGAGGTTGAGTATACGGTCCATCTAGATCTACCCCGGTATAAACAAATCTAAATAAATAAAAATAACAAAATTATTATAGTATGCTGTCTTGTAGCTTTTTCTTTCATATTCATTAGTATTACACCTCTTTCTTCCTTTATTTCTTATTTTTGCCTTATTATCTGACTTTTCAATTTTATTTTGTACATATTTTCCAAGAGATATTCTTTTTAACTATAGACTAGTAATTTCAGTTGTTCTGCACATATCCACATTTTTTGTAACAGTATGTCTGTTTTATTTTTTGATAGCCTCTTCCTTGTTTCTTGTTTTTTTTATTTCTTATACTACAAACTTGCTACTATGAAATGAATCATGAATTCTATTAAAATCCCATCTTCAGCTCCATTCTTCTGCTCTGTAACATATGCAGCTATAGTCTGTCTGGTGTGTTATGTGCTTTTGTAAAGAACATATATGTAATAAATGGCAAGTTAATTTTGAACTGACAATAGTTACTGATTTCTTTCTAAGTGCCACTGTTTTGTCTTTCCTCATTAAGAGGAATAGAAGAAGTAAATACTTTCATGGCTTCTTTCCCAACAGCAAATATGAATGCTACATATTGAATTTCCTCACACATTTCAGTTAAATGAGGTTTGGGAACAAACCAGTTTGCCAAGAAACATGTTCAGTGGTTAGGGGTTATGAGGAGATGATAAAAAGGGAGGGGGGGTTAGTGAAAAGGAGGAAAGGGGGAGAGAGAAGGGATGTTAAGGCTAGGAAGTGGAAGGAGGTCAGGTAGACCTGTAGGTAAAGAAGGGTTAAATTAGGAGGGAGGAAAGGGTTGGGGAGAAAGCTTAAGGGGTTTTATGTAAGTGTAGCTAGCTGGGTAGGGCATCAGATTTCAGTGTGAAGTTGTTATTATATTGGTGGCTTATATCCGAGATGAATTGTAGGTTCTTCAGTGGACAGTTAGACCTTGGATTAACAATTGCAGGCATGGAGGAGATGGTTAATTTTTATTTGTGTGTGTGTGTGTGTGTGTGTGTGTGTGTGTTATGTTTTCTTTGATCCCAGAGTAGTGGTTGGTAATAAACCTTTAGCACTTGGTATAGTTAGTTGAGTATGAGTCTTATTTCTTTTCAAGCGGGTCGGCCTATTTTGTAGGCCACTGGCAGTGGTTATAGCTTTCTGGGAGGTGCTGAGCAAGTCAAGGTATTGGTTCATGTGTTTGGGGGGGTAGTGTTTTCTTTCTGGTCATCTCATCAGTAATAAGGTTAGTCCTCTTACCGGTATTTTAGATATAGCATAGATTAAGTCATGGCTGGTATGGATGTAGTGTCAGTGAGGCAGTATGGCATAAGTTTCCATTTCTTATGTAGAATGTACTCTAATTAATTTAATCATTTTCATATAAAACTTTCTGCCTAATATTTTTGAGCATCCATGGTTGTTGGGTATTTAAGTTTGGTGTTTTGCAGTTTGGACTATGATTACTGCAAAGATAAATTAAACATCTGTTGGTGGTGATGATATAATCACCCATGGCTTGCTCATGGCTGGTATGCTTCCAGGCAAGCAGCAGTGATGTTTCATGCCTCCCAGATTAACATTCACTTACTATGCATGCACAGTGGAGCATTGATCATTAGGGGGAGGGAGGGGTAGTTTAAGAGTGTGGATGATCGATCCACATTCAAATCCCTCACCGTTTTGGCAGGTGAGGAAAAGAATAAAAAATTAAAAAAGAAGAAAGATTAGCATTATATAATTAAAAGAAATGGGAGGGCTTAATAAGATTTTATATTTGCAAGTGCTATGCTGTGTGTGCAGTAAGCATGGGAGTGAAGGGGAAAAAGGGCAGTCAGGCACTGAACATCTCAAAGGTCCCTTATTTGAAGGACGTCCCTGGCTTTGACCCCAACTCAGGTCTGTCCCTCTCAATCCCTAAATGGATGACATCAGGGGAAAGGTTGGGTAGTGCCATAATGGTCAAGGTGTTTACGTCACATACACCAGGTACAGGGTGTGCTTCTCAGTTTAGAAGGAGGGAGTTAGATGTGATATAGTTAATAGCACAGATGTTGGCGAGTGTCCCTGATGATCCTTAGTTATTTTGGTTTTCACCCTGATTCTCATGGGGATTTTTTCCGGTTGGATGGAGTGCTATGCTGTTGGCATGTTCAACCATGCTGATGTCTGTATATGCAAAAAAAAAAAAAAAAAGAGGGAAAGGGGGGGAGAGGGATGAGAGGGGCATAAGTACATGAACTGGTAGCCTAATGAGGAAGGAGTTTTCCTGCAGCTATGTGGGGTAGGGTTGCACCCTTCAAAAAAAGGGAGAATACAGAAAGAGAAAGGTATAGTTTACAAGTAGACGGGGGTCTAGTTCAGGTAAATAAGATTAAAGCAGATGATCTTTGGCTACAGAACAAGCCATGTAGTAACAGTTAATGCTGGCAGGCTCAATCCTTTGATTCAATGGCATAGGTTGCTTAAGGTAAGTTGCATGTGTAGCCTGGGGGATAGGCAAGGATGGGGAGTCACTTCATCAGCTCCGGGGGAGGGTGAACATTGTAGAATATCAGGAGAGGTTTACTGCACAGGGTCAGCTCCACAGGGATACAGTCAGTGGAAAAGGCAGCTTAGGGTTGTCTACAGGGAGTTTAGGGTTGTCTGTAGGCAGGGTGGAGTCACAGCAGCAAGAGTTGGGTTCAGACTTTTGTATCTGACCAGGGATTGGTTAGCTACACAGGCCTTAAGTCAAGGGAAAGTGGGGGTCTTTATGACCTCTCACATACTGATGTTGCTTAAAAAAAGATATGGAAGGGGAAGTACACTGATGTTTTTAAATTAACTGATGTGGAAGAGGTGCTAAGCTGGAAGTGAAAACAGCTAATAACAAACATCTTCTAGTAGCCATAGCAAAGTTTGGGTGGAGGAGAATAGGTAAGCTGCATGTAAGAACATGGGACAATTGGGTGTTGGGTTTCGTGTACTACATGGCGGTTTGGTTGGAAAAGGATAGCTCCCTGGCATTACCAGTTCCAGCTTATTTTCTCATGATCCATTAGACACAGCATTTGCACACAGGGAATTCCTGGTTGTGGTATGATCAGTGATTTCCTAAGTGAAAAGTGATGGATCAGTTGCTGTGTTGGGAAGTTAGGCACCCTGACATCTGGTTATCCACCAGATGGATAGCTTTGGGGCTGTTAGCAGAGGGGGTAAATTAGGAAAGGAAGGGACAAGATTATGCTGGGTTTTTAATTCATGCATTGCTCATGGATGGCATGCAGGTTCAGTCACACTTGTTCAAAGTGTGTGACAGTACATCAAGCTGTGCGGTGTGGCCACTGGGAAGGCAACTTGATCAATCCAGACTCGCATTTGGCTGAAATGGGAGAGATACCTTATTTGTTTCAGGGATTTCAAAGTTTTCAAGGTGAGGGGAATGTTCATGGGCAGAGGGGTGGAGTGTCATTTCTGGGGTAGAGGGGAAGACCGGGAGATGCATTCACCCATTAGTTTTCAAGTATTGCACCACATGCTCAATCAATTTCCTGACTGAGCAGTTGTGGAAGAATTAATTCACGAATTTTCTAGGAGATTTTCTATAAACTGAGGGTAAGGAATGGCTCAGTCTGTATGAATTTATGTTCAGTGTGGGGGAGGGAGGAGATTTTGAAAGGTTTAGTGGATAAGGAGCAGCATGCAGGTAGGTTAATGGGTCTGTTTGACTGCCCCACCACCACTTTGGCAGTAAGGTTTTGCCGTTAGGCTTAGTTCCTAAGAAGTTGCTCAGTGAATTTCAGTTGATTCACCATTTGTCCTATCTTGAAGGGAACTCTGTTAAAGATTTTATTTTGGTAAAATACACAAAAGTGAATTATGCATCACTGGATGATGCAATGCAGGTCATTTGGGGGTTTGTGGATCCATGGTTGGTAAAGGTGGATATTGAATCTGTGTTTAAGGCACTGCCAGTGTGGGAAGAAGAGTGGCCATTTTTAGGGATGGTGGTTGTAAGCAAGTTTTACTTTCAATGCATATGGTGATGGGATGTTCAGTGGTCTGTGCCATTTTTGAGAAGTTCAGCAGTGCACTTCGTTGGATTTGGCAGCAACAGGTGGGCACAAAGTAGGTGGTACATTATCTGAATGATTTTTTTATTGGTAAGTGAGGGGTTTGAAGGAGCAATGGACGGTTTATGGGAGCTTTTGGGGATGTGTGAGGAACTGGTTGCCCCATTTGCTACACAAAAGTTAGAGGGCCCTCTCAAGGCATTGTGCTTCTTGGGATTGCTAGTGGATGTGGGAATGTAGATTGTTTTGTTTACTGCTTGAGCAGATAACACTTTTGAAGGATAAGATTGGGTGTGGATGGGTGAGGACAAAGAAGAAGGTGTGGATTAGGGATGTCATGGAGCTCTTAGAGCTATTGAATTTTACATGTCGGGCAATTCACGCGGGTCATACATTTTGCAGGTCTGTGACTTTCTTGTTAAAAAGGGGGGAAGTAAACATCAGTGAGGATTGGTAAGCTGGTACATGCTGATTTAGCACTGTGGTGGTCCTTTCTGGAGCAATTTAATGGAGTTTCCCTTTAGCAGTTAGATTGGGTTGGTCACGGAGAATTGCAATTGTTTACAGATGTGGTGGGGGCATTAGGATGGGAGTATTTTTAGTAGTGAATGGTTTGCAGCTCAATGGACAACAGACTGGAAGGACGAGTGGAAGAAAGTTGTAGCCTTTTTGGAATTAATGTCAATTGCTGCATCTGTGATGTAGCAAGAGTGGCTGCATGGGAAGAGGGTTATTTTTCATTTAGACAATATTGCAGTTGTATGAGTTTTACAGTCTAAGACAGCAGTGTCTGAATTGCTTTTGTTAGTGTTACGAAAGTTGGTTTTGCAGAGTTTGGTGATTACTTTTTCTTTTACAGATGTGCAATTGGCAGATGCTAGTAACGGGAATGCTGATTGGTCTAATGAGGGAGGAGTATAGAGCAGTAGCAACCTCCTTTTTTCTAGATGCAATCCCTTTACTTATGAGATGAACCAAGTAAAAGGCTTTTCTGACCACTGCCGCTACATGATGGTTGAATGTGAGGTTGTTATCAACCTGAGTGCCCCGGTTCTCACCACAGGTTGTGTGCTTAGGGGGTTGCCATTGATGTTGTAATCAGTAGGGGTCATGTTTTTGCATAATGATACATTTTTTGCATTTAGCTTGAGGCCATTACTTTGGCACCAAATCATTAGTTGCTGTGAGACCCTCCTGCAGTATATTAGCATCATTTGGGGAGTCAATGACAACACCCAACTTACAGTCATCCACAAACTTGGTCAGCCACAGGCCTTTTGTCTTTGCTTGGACCTCTGAGAAATAGATGCCAAACCGTAAGGGTCCCAGGACATATCCCTGGAGAACTCCAGTTGTGTCCAGTGGGTTGGGCTAGGAGGTTACTGTGGACTTATGCAAAGAGTCCTCAGAACTTGGTTTTATGGTTGAGAGGGGGTAAGGTGATAACAGCTAATCACTTTGTAAGTGTGATGAGGAGGGCTTTTCAGTGTATTGGTTTTCCAGGAGAGAGGTTTTCAACACATTGCTTTTGCATAGGAAGGGCTTCTAATTTAGTGAGAGAAGGCAGGTCAGTTGAAGTCATTAAAGACGGTGGGTTGTTGGTCTTCAAATGCCTTTTTGCCTTATATTAGATAACTGACAAAGATAGTTGGCTTAGTATTATTTTTTTTCCTAGGGAAGGAGATTGTCATTCTGGGTCATTCCTGTATTCATTGGGTAGTAAAGCAGGCTGCAGTTAGGCCAGCCAGCAGAAATTGGGTTTACACCACTTCGGATGGAGAGTCATATGGCATAGTATCAGAGGCCTCAGGTGGCATCAGCTCATGGAAGAGTTTGCAGTCACAGATTGGCCTCCCGCAAGTTTTATTGTTTCATTAAGCAAGTAATGATTTGGGAATAATTCAAAAGTGACAGTTGGTATATAGGATAATAGAGATTTAATTACTTTGAAGGAGTTATATCCAAGTACGTGTATTGTGTGGGCTGAAATAGTTCCACATTTATGAGAAATGCTGACAGTTTTATGGCTATAGAGCTGGCTCATCAGTTTGTTCATTTTAGGCTGGAAAGGCAACTGGTCAATGAGGGTATTCATATGATAGAGCACATATGATAGAGCACATATGATAGAGCATAGGGACTTTGATGACAGGGACCCAGTTTGGTTCAGATCAGACAGGATGGAGTGCACCAGAATGCATTTAGGTCAGATTTGTTTAATGTACACTTAAGTTTGTTTTTATAGGGTTTGGTGAAGGTCATTTGTTTTTATAGGGTTTGGTGAAGGTCCTTTGTATTTATAGGGTTTGGTGAAGGTCCTTTGTTTTTAGAGGTTTTGGTAAAGGTGTTGCAGTAGATGAGGGGGAACAGCCTGTGTCAGACTGGTGGAAGGAGAAGAGGGTCAGGCTTGTCCCTATTCTGTTCCCCCTGGGGGATGAAAGTGAGTGGTAGGGCGCTGCTTTGATAAGTAAGAATAAGTGAGTGGTGGAGACAGCACTGCTTATTTTGGACAGGCTGTGGGGATATGCTGCCTGGTGAATGGTTATATAGATGTTCATGCTATGCGTAATAAATTAAGAATGACACTCAATAAAGTTATGTTTAAGAAAGTTTAATAAAGGTCATAAAATGCCATTTGGTGTGGTGTGTTTTCTTGAAAGGGATCAGGACAAATGAAGTTTAGGAACAAACCAATTTGTCCAGAGACACCTTCAGTGTTTAGGGATTATGAAGAGATGATAAAAAGGAGGGTTTAGGATCTGAAGGAAGGGGGGAGAAGGGATGTAAAGGCTGAGAAGGAAGTGGAAGAAGACCAGAAAAAGCTGTGAATAAAGAAGGGTTAAATTAGGAGGTAAGAAGTTTGGGGAGGAAGTGAGGTAAGCACAAGGAGGGGCTTAAAGAGTTTTATGTCAGTGTAGCTGGGTAGGGCATCAGATTTAGGTGAGAACTTGCTACTCGCCCTCCCCTCCCTTCTTTTATAACATTGTAGATTTAGTTATCACTTCTGAGGGTTGGTGTGCTTAGGCAGAGAAGAGGGGCAGGCTTGCCCCCCCCCCCCTGTGGTGTTGTGTGTTTGATTCAAAGAGTTTGGGGGATGACAGAGAGTGGTGAGACACTGCTTTAATAAGTAAGAGATGGAGATGGTGCTGCTTGTTTTGGACAGAGTGAGCTGGGATATGCCGGCGTGGTGAATGGTTATATGAATGTTCATGCTGTGATTAATAAATTAAGAATGTTGTTCAATAAAGTAATGTTTACGAAAGTTTAATAAAGGTTGTCAAATGCCATTTGGTGTGGTGTGCTTTATTAAAGAGGTTCGGGACAAAACACTTACAGTAATGAAGACAACATTCTAAAGCTTCACATTCCAGTCAGCTTTCCCTCATGAAGAACAAAGGTCTTGCAGTAAATGAGGGGGAACAGGTTATGGCTTCTGATGGCGTAGAATTCATGAACAAAACATTACCGTTAAGAGATCTTTTGAGGGGTTCAATATCTATCTCTTTTGTTCAACACTATCAATGTGATAGTATACAACAAAAGAAGTCATGAGTTTGTTCACACTTGATTATAGTTTTCTATTCTTTTGTGATAGCAAGAATCATGAGCTAGTCAACTCAGAATATTAAGAGAATATTATCTCTTTAAGTTTTATAATTTGAAAGGAATGTTGCATTTCATATTTTTGTATTCACATTTCATTTGGCTCACTGACTCCACTTTGTTTCCCAGAATTTGTTAATAATGTACACAAAGCTCTCTGTTGAGTAAACATTAATCTCAGTATTAAAAATGTATCGTTATGCAAAATATTTCAGTATGCATTTGTGCCATACTTAAATTCAGCATTTTGCTTAATACTTCTCAGCGGTTCTTCCCAACAGTGCTTTGCATTATCTTAATTACTTCTTGGATATTATTATACTAATGCACCTTCACACTTCATTGTATCAGCTGTTTTTTTTTAACTTCAGTAGTGCCATCAAATAGATAATTTTCATATTTTGATTCAAAAATGCAGTTTCAATTGACCACACATGCCTTGTCTTTGAAAAGTAACTTTTTCTAGTACAAATTCTGTTTTAAATACAGAACAGTACTTCCTGTTGCATGAGAATGAGTTTGAAATGCATTGTATTTCTCTGGAGCTTATGGCCTCTTTTTTGCCTTTATTGTGTTACATTGCATTATTACTCGTCTCTGTTTTCCATGTCCATTACTACTGCAAAACAATTTCACTGTCTTTGTCATGTTTGTATTTATATTTGTCTCACATTCTTCTTACCATCATCTATTGCCTCAATTAATTATTTTAACTGTGCTTTTGCTTCTACTGTAAGCGACTGAAACCATTTACAGTCAAACCTTTTCTTGATCACAATATCCTCAAAATCTGTATTATTATACAAAATGTAAAGGGACAGCTCAAAGCAATATTTTTTGTTTGTTTTATTTTATTTGCAAAAGTCAAGACTCTCTACATCTGTTACATGAGAATCAAGGCCCAAAAATATCCAAACTCACATATACCAACATCATGGTCCACAGCTATATTTCTAACCTTATAAATACCAGCTCCTTGATTTTGCAACATTTAAGGAGAAACTCTTCATCACACTGTGCAGTAGTTTCAAGCACAGGATCATAGGACATCATAGGATCATAGGAGATTACTAGGCTATCAACCTGGAGGTCATTTTAAACCTAGCCATTTCAGCCCAATGTAATACCACAGAAATTATAGTCAGCACCAAAGATTGCATTTAGTGATCACTGCCCATGTTCAAGAGGGTAGTGGGCATTATCCCTTTTAAGAATTATGGTTCCCCATCCACTCATCCAGATTCCTCTTGAACAGTGTCATAGAAGTGTTCTGTTTCACATGAATTGGTAGCATGTTTTAAAGGCACAACAGTTGCTGGGAGATAAATCTGTCCCTCCAGCATGTCCTATCTAAGTCGCAGAGCATATTTAGGCACCTGGAATAGGTAGCCCTAGTCCCATTTGATTTAAGGGTATACAGCAAGATCATTAGGTTTGGGTCTTGGATTGCTCTTGTAGTCGAGACCTTACTCTCCCTTAAGATGTATATATGATATGGAGTATAGTGATAGGGATTTTAGTCTGTGTAAGACATATGCTGAAGCCCGTTGAACTTCTTTGTTAGAAACCACTGATGTTTGTCTAATTGCTGCAGGTGCTTAGTACAGTACTGCCAAATGGGGCATTATACTCAATTATGGGCTGGATGAGTGCTGAGTATAGGGGGTTATAACTTCTTTTGCTTTTGGGGTGATGCCTTCACTAATCAAATGTGCTACATAGAAAGCTTACCTTACTACAGTAGACACATGGTAGTCAAAGTTATGGTCGCAGTCAACTTGTGATCCCAGGTTCCTTACCATTTCGTGGGTACTTAGGATATTGTTGTTGATTTGAAAGTGTGAAGGGACATTGTTTGTATTGAAGGGAACGATGATGCATTTCTTTGCATTCAGTTTGAGATTGTGACTAATATACCAGCCGTTGGTCTGCATGAGACCCTCCTGGAGTATACTGACATCATTTGGGGATTCACCTAGTTTGCAGTTGTCTGTTTCTCAATCACTGGTTTCTCTCCAGCATATGCAAACAAGTGATGTTTGAGCTACTGAACATGTAGGACACATGGATAAGCCATATTCTTGTAATTTGACTTGTTCTAGATACCTTCACAGCTTTAGATTTTATCATGTCTGCCTCTCTTAATAGCCTGCCATGCTTAAATAATTTTTAATGCTATGCACTGTGCTGTAATTTACTATTGAATCAAATAATACAACAAGAAAAAGAAGATAAAGAAAGAGCCAGAGGACATTATAATTACTTCACTGAAATACAAGTACTACAACCTTGGCTACCATCACTCACACCAGTAGGGCCAAAATGTGGTAAATATTTTAAATCTGAGCAATTTCATTCAAAACTTGGACATTTTGACTTTTTTAGCTAAAGCCGTCTCTTTTCCACCAGTGATGTGAGTAAGGGTTGCTGACACCCCCATGCATTAAAAGCTATTTACCAGAAAGTTAAATTTGCACTATTTGATGCAAAATAAATTGCATAAAGAACATGTCTAGCAGTGTGTATTACATAAGAAAAGACATTCAATCCACTTTCAAAAGCACCATAGCTGTTTTTAAAAAAACCTTGATATGCTGAAACGAAACACCGGCTAATTTTAACATGAGTAAAATGATGCTAAGGTACAGAAAGAACTATAGTGCTTTGATGTGAGATATGCAAAAGCTGTTAAAGGGTACTGCTTGTTGGTAATGAGCAACAAAAGGACCTCTGATATGCTCAACTGTACCCATACTGTACTTAACGATATCTTGATGGACATTTTTTAATATAAACACCTAGAATAGTCTGACCGTGTCTAATCCTAAACTCTTCTTTTGGATTACAATATTACACAAAACAATGCTAAACCTCCTTTAAACTTCATTGTGAGTGCATATGTTTCTAAAACAGAACCTCTAGCAATGTATGTGGGTGCAATTTTGAATTCATTTGTAATTATACTGGAGTCTTACATTATGCACTGCTAATTCTTTTTATGTAAACTGGATTAGTTGAAATTAAATCATTTATCTGAAGAGTTTTTTGTGGTAAATTGAATTATTTCTACACTTGCTTTCAGAGCAAATGGATATAGAAATGGTAATGTTGTTTCAGTCTGAAAAAAGTATACATAGCAATAAAGAAACAAACACTTTTTGTACCTTATTAGAATTATTGTTGAAGAATATTTTATTTTTCTCCACGATACATTTTTTCAAGAAATAAGAAGAGTAGTTTTGTGGTCTTTTGCTAATATTATTATTATGGAGCAATTAGAGAATAATTATCTCTGCCTTGTAGTTTTCATATGTTCCCTTATATCTGAGTTTTACTAAATGCCTGATTTTTGTTTAGTTGAGTAGCGAAGATAACTTCCTTTGGTTTTAGAATAAATTATTACTAGCACTAGGCTTTTGACATTTACAGGAAAGATGTCAAAGGATTGTATTAATTTTCCTGATGTCAACATTAAGGTAGACAAGAATTACAAGTTTCAATCCATGTTATGTATGAATCAAACTTTTCAGGACAAGTATTTGCATTACAGTAGTCATCATCCTACTTATATGAAAGTAAATGTTGTTAAAGTGCAGTATATTAGGTTATGTTTTCTGATGGCATAGAATTCATGAACAAAATATTACTGTTAAAAGATCTTTTGAGGGGTGCAATATCTATCTCTTATGTTCAACATTATCAGTGTGATAGTATGCAACAAAAGAAGTGATGAGTTAGCTCACACTTGAAAGTGTATTAACACATATATTTAAAGTATTACAACTAATAAGATGTTAATTTTGATTATAATCATGCTTTCTTCACAATTTTTTAGTAGATTTTGAAAACCAAAAGATTATATCGAACACCCGGAGTATTTTACAGCAGAATGATAATGAAGTTTTTTTATGCTAATAGAAGAATGTCTAATCTTTGTCTGCATAGAAAAAGTGTTCAATTAAAAAAATATATCAGAATGTCAAATTATGCATTAACAACTAGTCATTGGGTTTTCACCTTACCTACACAGCTAAAAATATTTACTTACAAATAGTAATGTGCCTGTGGGATTCATAAATAAAGGCATCAGAAAGATAAAGATAAACATTTAAAATAAAATTGTCATAAATGCACACACACACACACACACACACACACACACACACACACACATTCCCTGTATAGAAAACGAGCAGTGTGTAAAACATGTTTATCATTTCTAAAGTGTCTCAACTTAAGAATGTAATTTGAATGAGTGTGATCATTCAGACCAAGCAGATATCTAACACATAACAATCATTTCCACTACAAGTCATGATTTTCTAAAATGATTTTATAATTCCCACTGCCAAATTCTATTCCTTACTTAGTCACACTGTTTTTTCAAGAACTGTTAATTACTTTTATGTACCCTTAAGTCTATATTTTAGTTTATGTGGCAAAAGTGCTAAAACTTTTTGGTAATACAATATTGATTTTAAAGGCATTTTAATTTCATTTTGGTAGCTGCATTTTCAGTTGGTAACTTTTTAATTAATGGTTTATCTATACTCTCTGTATGACCTTGTGCCTTGAAAGAAAAAATGGTGACTAAATAGTAAATTATTTCTAAGCTCACAATAGATCCTTATATTATCGCTATTTTTTTGCAATCTTGTATTTCTCCTCAAAAGAAAATCAAAAGATTTAAATGCATTGTATATTTCTTCCCCAGTAACATGAAGAAATGGAACACTTTACCTTTTTCAACATGGTCAACTGTTATTCTAGCATGAGGAATACAATTAATCTTTGAATGCAAACTTACAATTTTCTGCTAAGTTTTGTTGTAGTTAGAGAATTTCTAATGTTGCAGAAGAATTTCTTTCTTCTATGAATTATACTTCTCTGATTCCAAATGCATAAACTCTTAAAAAATATGTATCATTCACTACTGCCTATGCATTTCTTCACTTCTGCAAATATGCCTTCACCTCTGATATTATGTGAGCTGTTAGGGTTTAGAAGGATAGTGAACAAACAACATAGACAGCAAGGGAAAGGCTATAGTATCCATGATGTCTTTAATTTAACTGACCACTCAATGAGACATATCCCATGAGCTGTAGCCGTATGTAGCTAAACCATTACCACTTAAAGCCTGTCCCACATATTACACTATTTTTGCTGACTGAAGTAGACTGACAGAAAATGGAAGCATATAAAGAGGAGAGCAGCGTGTCCCGGAATGGTACCATCTTCCAGCTGCAGAAGAATTTGTGGTTGGTCCTATCTACTATGTAGTCTCACTTCCCAGTGTGCATTGCATATGCCTATGCCACTGGACCAGAGTCATTGTTCGCCATCAGTTAATGTCAGTCTTTGTCTGTTAGCCCCATACCTTTTTCATGTTAGGTTAACTTGCAAAAATGAGGATTCATGGTTCACTGTTTTAGTTGATTTGTTTTGGTGACTTCTTTTGTTGGCAGTAATGTATTGGTATATTCCTGTTCATTTTGCTATCAGCAAATCCTAGCACATGGTTTGGCACCTATGTCTGTAATGAACACTGGCAGCCTGTAAGTGGTGCATTTTCCAGTCCCATGCTTGTAATAAAGGTTTCATCTCCCAAGCCCTTGCTTAGACTGCAAAGGATAACATAACGTATCAGTGATTTGGGATGCATGGCTAGGCTTAAAAAGGTCCTAGTGGTCACTGGCCTAGTACACAACTATGAACCTATGAACATCCATTCTAAGACAGGGCTCATGCTGGACTAAATTAGTCTGCTTGGTGTCTTAATGAAACATAAAATGTAGCATACTCCAGTAATGTCAAAGAAAGCCAATAAAGGCTTGATAAAATATCTTGTGAAGTGTTTAGCAGAGTGAAGCCTCACCACATCTCTTTAGTATAAATTATCCAACAGACACACTTTTCCTCCTATTGTTTTCCAAACCAATGAGTAGGTAAAACCTAGTATCCTATATCAATAAAATGGTTGCTGTACAGAAACACAGATCACTACAGCCATTAAAACATCAGAAACTAGGGGCACAATTTTATTATCACAGCTAAGTTGCAAAACAAATGTAATATGTTTTTCTAACAACATAACCCCCTTGCAAACAATTCTAATTATTTATTAAAACTCAGTTAGGTTGCTTATATGATCACAAAATATAATTCTTATACATATTAAACAAGTTTCTCTGCTAATTTGTACTGCTGTTCTTACAGTGACAGTTTCAGTGCTAGAACAATGTACTCAGAATGTACCTCTGATTAGATGGGCATTAAAATGCAAAATGCTCCAAACAACTCTTATCAGTACATCACTGCAAAGAGACAGAATGGCAATGAAGGTCATATCTTACAGTGGTGTTACTTTAAAAAGACAAGACAGTTTCTTTTAAAATAATGTTACTGTAAGAACAGGGACCACAATATCAGTATCGTAGATAATTTATATTTCTTCTCAGGGTGAGGGGGGGCTCTAGTTTAGTCATGCAGGGCTCACACATGTTATAAAACAATGCCCTCAGCTGTCAGCAAAATATGATATGCCCACTCCCCGCCGTAGTGTAGTGCTTAGTTATTAGCTACTTGTTGCACACTGAGTTAAATACAAGGCAGCAAAACAGAATAACCAGCTTGCACTTTCTGCAATGACTGATCAGTACAGTTAGCAGTTGGAATGTTGTTGAGAAAGTCAATGTCAAGTTCATGCTAGTCACCAAAGTATTAATATAACTGCTTTGTGAATCATTACCTATATATAGTAAGACACTCTGCTTACATTTTACTTGGAGGCAGGAGCACTGATAGAATAATGGCAAAGAACTATGCTTTGGAGATGAGATGAAGGCCAAAGACTGCAAATTGTCTTGTATGTTATTTTTTAGCATTTAAATAAGATTCATAATGAAATGTATAGACTTCTAAACTAAAGGTCCCTTAAATATAGTGGCATTTTGTGCACTAAAACCCATCTCAGAAATAAATATATGCATTTTAACAAAAAAAATCATCTCTGAATGAACTGGGTCTCTGAATTGCAGTAATCATTTCAGTCATTGAACAGAAACAGCCTGTAAAGCAAAAGCAAGACAAGACCAGATTTTTTTTTTTTTTGCTAAATATAACCCTCTTAAAATCTTTTCTATGGCCATGAACATCATGGCTTAAATGCTTGAAGTATACCATAGGGAAGTTAATCAGGCAGATATTTTAACCTTTCTTAAAGCTCTCAGCTGAAGATGTTAAGCCATTTCACCAGGATTTCCTGCAGGCTAAATATCTAACAACATTTTATACCTTCTGTTGTTCCTTTGTGTCCTCGTGTGCTACAGACTTTTGCCATATGATCATTATAGCGCATTTCTGTTAACTTTATGCATTTATTTTGCAAATATCTGAAAAGATGTTCTTTTCCCAGGTCACACCTAAAAAATGATTTAGGTCTCACCTGATGCAGAAGTAATCAGAAGCAAACCATCATTCAGCTGAGCAATTAAAATGTAGCTAAGATGAACACAGTGAAACTAAGTGTAACAAGTGACTGCTCAGAAACGTTTCCAGTTCTCTACATCTTACCTCTTGTCAAATTATAATCAGTATGAGAAAGAGATGTCTCCTTAAATGACATACAAGAACATCTGCACAACCAAAGGAAAAATAAAATGCATGATATCAAGTTTTCCTATCTAATTTCTTTGTAAGACATAAGCCAAGTCTTTTTGTCTGATTTCTTTGTATGTCTATGTCAGACAGCACTTTCATTTTTCCAGACCATTATAGCATTGTACTGTGATGATGATGATGATGATGATAGGTAACCATGCACAATCTGTATTGCTGAAAGAAACTTGCTACTGCATTCATGTGGTCACAAAGTCTGTCTCAGTCCACAATAGCTTGCTGACATACGTGATTACTAGATATAATAATGACAAATCATAAAAAAAGATGGATAGAGCCTTTGCAAACTGAAAAGTCTGTACTCTTTCATTGCAACAAAATGTTAGTGTTCTTTTTCTCACAGTATAATTTCTAAGAAGATGCATTGAATCTGGACCAAACAGTGATTTCATTATATAAATAAAAATAGATTTTTTTTACTCTTACAAAAATGCAACCTATCTCCATGTTACAAAGAAAGGCCACTGGTCCTTCAAACTTATTCAATTTTTAATACTTTGTGACCGAGGATCGAGGCACTGGTATGAACTCAGTGGATGGCATGTACAGACTGTTAGCGCATTCACTAGCATGAATTAGCATAGTTGCAGTAATGCCAAGAATGCAGGCAATTTAAAAAAAAAACACAAAAAGAGTAACTGCATAATGGTCAGAATAATGCACTTTCCAGCTGATGACAATGACTGCATAAAGACATGGAAATGAGGAACCTATTGCAAATGAGCCACACAAATTAATCAAATTAAGGAATCCAAAACGGCAGAGTAATTCACAAATATATAAAATGGCTACACTGCACTACATGGAAGCCAATATCCATTTGACTAGCATGATTTATGCTGTACAGCAGGAGTGATGTTAGGACCAGCAGGTATATTACCATGGCAATATGTGCTTGGAGCAGCCATTATCACCTCTTCTGACACTATTGTATTTAGTGGTCATTCATGCAATTGGATGAGGTACAGACAGTGCTTAATATTGCAGCAGCTCAAAGAATAACAGATTGTGGAACATTTCTGAGTGGGCAAGCATACTATAAAAGACCTAGTTAAACTGTATCAGCCGCAACTGGAATTGAGGGGAGCACATGATATGTTTCTGTGGATATAAAGATAAATATAATCTTTTTTTTTGAAGATAAGTATAATGTTAACCATCTTAGCTACAGGAAACTTTCAGTGACTTATGGGTTACATGTTAGGGATATTGCTAGCATCAGCCTCACACATCTTAAACTATCTACTTTATATAATGCTACAACATGTTCAGAGGTTCATAGGTTCATACTAGGCTATCTGCCCTAGGGCATTTATAAGCCTAGCCATAATGTGTTTGGCTTTCGCCACCCATTTTAAATTAATTTTGCTATGCCCTTTTTTGAAGTTAGTATACTGTGCCTCTGTCTAACAGTGACACAGAAGTGATACCCGGGGTAAACCTATGATCTCCCATCCACTCGTCAAGATTCCTCTTGAAGAGAGTCAATGAGGGACTCTGCCTAACCTGGACTGGGATTTTATTCCAGAGTGAAGGGAGCCTCTGGTTTATGAATCTGTCCCTCCAGCATGTCCTATTTATTTCAGTGCTGAGGTTCAAGTCTCTCAGCTCGATGGGATTGGATTTTCTGAGGTGCAGCATGTCCATTAATTCCGGGTTGGACATGGCTTTCGTCAAGCACAGATCGCCTCTGAACAGGCAGTATGCCACTGAGTAGAGCTGGAGTTTCTTTAACCAGGCAGCATATGGCATCTGTTTGAGCCCTTTGATCCTCTTGGTGAGGTACTTTTGGGGTCTTTCCAGTTGCTGCAGGTGTCTGGTAAGGTACATCCCAAAAGGGGCATTGTACTCAATTATGGGCCTGATGAGGGATGAGTAAAGAGGCACGATGACCTCCCCTGATCTAGATGTGAATCCCTTCATGATTAGGTGGGCTATATAAAATGTTTTTCTAACCACTTTGGCCACATGGTTGTCAAATGAGAGATTGCTATCAGCTTGGGTCCCCAGGTCCCTAATTACTTCTTCTGTACTTAATGGATTACCACCTATGTGGTAATTTGTGGGCACTTTGTTTTTACCAAAGGGGATGACTATACACTTTTCGGCATTTAGCTTGAGGCCAGGGCTCAGGCACCAGTTGTCCGTTTCTATGAGGCCCTTTTGGAGGATGCTTGTGTCGGCTGGAGAGTTATGCCCAGTTTGCAGTCATCTGCAAACTTGGTCAGCCACAGTCCTTCCGTGTTGGCCTGTACCTCCGAGAAATATATACCGAACAAGAGAGGTCCCAGGACTGAGCCTTGTGGGACGCCACTTGTAACTGGTTTGGAGTCTGACATGGCTCCAGCAATTCTAACCATGTGGGTTCTGTCCTTGAGCCAGTTTGCAACCCATCTAGTGACATAGGGGTTTATATTTAAGCTGGTGAGCTTATCTATAATGCCTGAGTGGGGTATTGTATTGAAGGCTTTTGCGAGGTCCAGGTAGGCTGTGTGGACCACCTTCC
Organism: Protopterus annectens; assembly: GCF_019279795.1. Classification (NCBI taxonomy): domain Eukaryota; kingdom Metazoa; phylum Chordata; order Ceratodontiformes; family Protopteridae; genus Protopterus; species Protopterus annectens. Next base: position 1,231,406,741 of record NC_056728.1, read on the forward strand.
CCTCGTCAATGGCCTTGGTGACTGTTTCAAAGAAATCAACCAGGTTTAAGAGGCAGGATCTGCCCTTAACAATGCCGAACTGGGTAGGATCCAGTGTCTGTAGGTCCCCAATATCTTTATTTATGAGGTCCATGATGATCCTTTCCATAGCTTTGCAGACCAAGCTAGTCAGGCTTATGGGGCGATAGTTTCCAGGATCCGTTGAGGCACCACTTTTGCGGAGAGGGACCAAAGTTGCTGTACGCCACTCTTTGGGTACATATCCTGTAGTAAGGCTGAGATTGAACAGTAGTTTTATGTTTGGGTTTAGCTCTTCTTGGAGTTCATGTAGGACGCAGCCCAGGATACCGTCTGGTCCCATTGATGCTGTGTTTTTTGCTTTGGAGAGGGTGGCTCTTACCTGAGCATCTGAGATGTCAGGGGGGCAGCACTCTGCTGGGATAGTTATTTGCCCTTTTGGTGGGGGGGGAGAAGTTTGCTGAACCTGTCAACTAGGATGTTGGCAATGTCTGTGGGTTCAGTGTATTTTTTGTCATTTTGGACTAATTCTGAGCATATCTGGGAATTACCACCCAGGTTCCTAACATAACTAAAGGAAGCCTTGTGATTATCCTTAGTGTCCTGTGCAATTTTTCTCTCAAAGCTGGCCTTAGACGATTTTATGAGTGCCCGTAGTTTTTTGCTAATACTGATCAGAGATGCCTTCCCTTTTTAGAATTTTGCTCTATCATTTAGTAGCTTCCTCCTTCTATTGTATAGTTTGTTTATGGCTGGGGTCCACCAGACAGGACGTCTGCCTTTGGAGGATTGGGTCTTGGTTTTATTTGGGATCGCATGATCCATGCATTCCTGAAGGTGTTCATAGAATGCATTTATAAAGGATTCTGTGGTCTGGGCCGTATTTTCCACAGGCCCGGGAGCTTTGAATGATTCCACCTCAGTTTTGAGGAGTGTGAAATTTGCTTTAGAGAAGTTTTTCACTGTGGTTTTCTGGGCAGGGGTGGTGTCGGGATGTGAATATCCAGTGAGATTAGTTTATGGTCTGATCTTACCAGTGAGGGATAGACTTCTGGTCTGGAGCATAGAGTCCCCATGTTGGTGATGATCAGGTCCAGTATGTTTTCCCCTCTTGTGGGAGTGGTAACAAGTTGTTCCATAGCATTTGAGTTTATAAATTCTAGGAACCTTTGGGCTAGGGTGTTGGAGCTAGAGTAATGCTCCCAGTCTATGTTTGGGTAGTTGAAGTCGCCCAATATAATGGTGTTTGGAGAGACTTTCATATTTTCCAGTGTTCTCAGGAAGGCCGAGTGGGGTTCCTGGGTTAGGGAGGGTGGTCTGTAGCAGGCTAAAAATTGGAAGGCAGTTTTACCCACTGTTAGTTGCACATGGATAGTCTCTGATGCTTCGTGCTGTGCCACCAACCTGGAGGTGTGGGTATCTTTGACGAATATTGATACTCCCCCTCCCCCTCCTTTTGTGGGTCGGTCCAAGTTTTAGGGCCGAAAAGCATGGTATGAGGTATAACCTGGTAGTGCTGGGGTGCTCAGCCTTGAACCAGGTTTCTGTTACTGCACAGATATCGATGTTCTCCATGCTAAGGAGAGTTTCGAGTGCGTGCATCTTGAGGTTTAGACTTCTGGCGTTGAGTAGCATTACTCTTAGTTTCTTATCCCTTGTGATACCTATGGAGGTGGGTTTGTCTTTTGAGCCTTGCCTAAAAAAGGCACTATGGGGGTAGCAAGAGCCTTTGCCAATATCCGAAAGCCCAGGGTGACAGGTCGAGCATGTCATCCCAGGCTGACAGGCATTGGATCCCCTTTGAAAGACACCAATACTTAAGCCAATTGTTGAAATTGATCATCTTGTCTTCATTTTGTGGCATCATTCTTGGTGAGGGTAAGATGCTACTCAAGGTCAGGGTCACAACGGCCTGGGCCACATGCTCAGAGATCTCCTCTATGTCTCTTTTCATGTAGTCCAGGGAGGTACGTCTCAGGTCATTCACACCAGCATGGACAATGACTGAGTCATATTTGTACTTGCCTTGGTGTGACCTGAGTGCTTGTGTTATGTGGTGGATCCTAGCGCCCAATAGGCAGCTCACCGTGACCTTCTCCTTGTTCAGCCTGGTGAGCGGGATGTCAGTGTGCCTGACGATAGAGTCACCTATCACAAGTGTATCAGGTGTGTTGTTTAGCCTTAAGGGCTGTGACTGTTCGGCACACTGGCTTTGTGAGCTATGTGTTGCACGTGTTTTGTTTTGGGGTAGCGGTTGCTTGGGTGTCTGCTTTGGAGGTCTCTGCTGCTTTTTATTTAGGCAGATTTTTATTTAGAGCCTCCGAGTATGTTTTTGTGTGTTTATGTGTTTGGTTTGCTGTCGCGGTAGGTCTATGTGAGACTGGAATTGTACTGAGTGTGGTTTCCTTCTCCTCCTGACTGGTTACGCCAGTACTGAGTTGAGAGAGCTTAGCCTCCAGTTTGGCTATATGGATGCATCTCTCACATGTGTTGGAATTTGTTGGGAGGAGGAGAGGGTTGTCTGTGTACATGAGGCAGTTGTAACATTGCCTCAAGATTCCCAGATTCACCAGCTGAACTGGAGAAAAGATTGACAACTGACCTTTGGACATGCTAGAATAGTATTGGGAATTCCTTTATAATTGAAAAAAAAGGGCCAATGGGGAACAAGGTACTCAAGAGGACTTTGTGAGAGTGTAGTGCTTTTAAATAGTGCTGACTTATATAATTGCTTTAGTGAGTAAGTGCCTTTAGTGAGCAAGTGCCAGGTAACTTAAATGCAATGTGTTACAGGTAACTTAAATGCAAAAATGACAAACAGTAACTTTCTTTTAAGTGAAACAAGGAAATGAGTACAGTAAGCAATGCAGATATCACTAGGGATCCACAGAAGCGCTGAAAAGCCACGTTTTAGATGGTATTAGTGTTTCAGGGAAATAACAAGCAAACAAACAACAAGCATACAAACAGAGCTAGATTTAGCAGGCCTGGATCTAGTCTATGCTACAGCAAACAACTTAGAAGGATGTAAGCTACCTGTCCTGCCACCACAGTGCAGGCCACAAACCTTCCTAATGTAAAACAACTGGTCTGAAGCCCAAGTGCTTAATCCAAAAGACTTAGAATGATAGCTACACTTTAATCAAGTTACTACCAAGCAATAATAAATACAATTGAATACTTTGAAGAATGCCTGGATTATTGCTCAAGTTATACAAACAAAGCTAGATTCAGCAGGCCTGGATCTAGTCTACGCTACAGCAAACGAGGTGTACCAATTTCAGTAAGAAGCAGTTCAAATATGCAGGCACTATAAGCCTTTAACCAGAAATTCCCAGCTCAGAAGGGCAGAGTCCAGCCTCTCCTCCCACAAGAGTGCAGACCATGAACCCTTTTAGTGTAAAATAACTGGCCTGAAGCCCAAGCGCTTAAACCAGAATTAATACACTTTTAGAATAACTGACACTGAGCCCTCAATCAGCCCTCAATCAGCAGTTTCCAACTTAGAAGGATGTAAGCTACCTGTCCTGCCACTACAGTGTAGAGGAGAATATCTGGTTCCCCAAAACAGTGGATATGAGGACCAACACCATGTGCACCTTTTATGGCATTCTTCATTTCCCTGAGATCCTGGGAATCACAGATTGGACATATGTTACTCTGAAGGCCCCACTTAGTCCAGAGAGTCTTTTTACAGGGTTACCTGATTAGCTGCTTAGTCAGTGGACACACATGCTAGACAGACACAATCATGTACCTTGCATGCAGGGAGCAAGCTACATATACTTTGTTGTGTTGTGTTGTGTTTGCAGGTGATAATGGATATGCATTACAGCCATGCTTGATGACCCCCTCCCCCTTATACAATCACCCAACCATGCCATAAATGACCTATAATCCAACCCACAAGTAAATGTGAAACATAATGAACCATATATCTGGACTACTAAAGGAAAGCTGTCAGTGTCTAGACACTTCACAAGGGGCACTACAATGCAATCCAGATATGTGAACCAAAACGTGTGTGTGTGTGTGTGTGTGTGTGTGTGTGTGTGTGTGTGTGTGTGTGTGTGTGTGTGTGTGTGTGTGTGTGTGTGTGTGTGTGTGTGTGTGTGCGTGTGTGTGACGTGTGTGTGTGTGTGTGTGTGTGTGTGTGTGTGTGTGTGTGTGTGTGTGTGTGTGTGTGTGTGTGTGTGTGTGTGTGTGATGCTACAAAGTGGACATCGCACAAACAACTGGAGCAGCAGATGAACATCATGCAAGGGCCTTTCATGCCATTCATAACAGTAGCAGAAGGGCTGGATAGAGAGTCGGGAGAAACACACAACAACAGTAACACAACTATGGCAGAGGCAGATGCAATACTTTGCAGCACTAGTAAAGAGACAGCATCTGATCTGCAACTATGGACCTTGGCACAGACAACACAGAATAAAATGATGCATGTAGCGGCACACACTGACTGTGCAATGCAGTGCACCACCTGGCCACTGTGTATCATGGACTATCATACCCACACAAGTTAAAGGATGGTCAAAGCACAGTCATCACCAATTCCATAGGTAGGGGGGACCCAGTGATAGGTAGCTGCATCACTACAAAATGGGATAAAGTCTGAGAAAGTGAACAGTGTGGACAGATACTCCATGAGGTTGTGGGAAGACACACCCTCCAGTTGTGGGATTTTGCTGCCGTGATGTGATTGTTTGTGGAGTACAGTGTGTTGAGTTGCAGTGTGAAGGCTAATGGTTGAGAAGAGGTAGAACTATTGGAGTGTACACATGCCCCCTGATGGTCCAACCCATGTGTTTATCTTGATAAGCAGTGTTAATCATGATGTGCATAAACCCAAAACAGGGTATTATAATATGTATGACCACAGGTAGCAGTTATTGTCTGAACAACAATCTACATAATTTTATTTGTGACAGTTTATGCCTATCCTCCACATATTCACACTCTCCAAAGGTCATGATCTGCATGGCTTGTGGAGATAAACCTGAGGGCAGTTGCATCATATATCACTAATGAAGGTAACATTTTTCACCTCACCCCACTTACATACTGTAGCCTATACAGTATTTCTTTTTTTTTTCTCCTTAGGTCGTTTACCAGACCAGACTCCTTTCTTAACTCTGAGAAACATAGTGTCCTCAAAGATTTTACTGAAGTTTATACTATGCTGCAATATGGTGACACAACTTTCTATCATGCTAAAATAGTGAGCTAGCATAGCAGTTATGTTAATGAACTGCATATGACATGTGTACATCTAAAGACTGCACTACCACTACAGCCATATCCTAGTACCATGGCTATATTCTAGAGCTGTGATGCAGCACTATATTGCATGGTGTATGATTTATAAGCATGTGTCTGTGCACAGGGCAAGAGTTTTGCTCCCGTAGTGGATCTCATTGAAAGGCCATGGCCAAATAAATTAATGAAGAACCTAGGTCTTCAATTAGGTATTCTAGGGAGAACAGGAGTTTCCTGTTATTCCTGCTGAGGAACTTCAAGGCACACCTACTTGGCAGTTATGATGACCCCTTATGCATAGTGGATGCCTAGCATGAGTTAGATGGATTGCTGAGTGACACCACTGGAATCACCCATTCTGTTGAGCAGTGTCAGCAAAAGTACCATATCCTGAGGTGACACCACTGCAACTTGCTTCACCAGTGGGAGGCAGAGTTTCAGAGTAGGAGGAAGCTTGAAATATCTCATCAAATTTTTTTTTAGTATCCTTGCCTTCTGCAAGAGTAATTATTGTCCATGTATAATTCTTGTTCATGCATTCTTAAGAGTACATGCTTTGTATTCCAGCTCTGGAGGAGTGATGCTATATTCTTTTCCTGCACATGCACATCTACTTGTAGAGGAGGAAGACATGTGACCATAGCCACCTTACATCAGTCTATGTCTGCCACTGCATATGGTGCTGAATCACCATAGACAGACAGGTCTTCATCTCAGCAGAGAACCATTGTCCCCTTGTTGAAGGTCACCCAGAGGAATCACTGGTGACCTCTGTATCTGCTTCTGTGGAAGAGAGTGAAGGCTATTCTCCTGAATATTGGGCAGAGAAATCTTCAATGGTCTTATGGCATCAAGTCATGGAGGCTACCAGGGTGCACTAGCAATTGGATACCAACCTTGCCAACATACTTTGCCTTCTAGTATGATAGGTGGAGTTATGCAAAGGGAAGGCCCTGCCCATTAGATCACCAGGTGACCAACTGACCAAACACTGGCCAGCTTAGACAATGATGCCTGAGTTAGTTGCTCTTTGAGCCAGTTGGCATACAACCATGCCAATACCCCACACATTCCAATTCTGGCATTTTTCCTTCATAATGTGGTAATACAGATTATAATTCTCCATTCCTTGTCATGTTATCCAGTTCTGGAGTTTTCCTCTATTATATGTCGCACCCCATTCTTTGTCCTTTGTCCGACCGTTCCCATTAACATTTATCTACCCTCTCCCTGTGTATATCAGCCCACTCACCTTCCTTACTTTTGTCCATTTATCAGTCCTCTCTGTCTGTATTTGTGTTTTATTTTCATCTGTTTGCCCCTGCTATTTGCCATTCTATCTCACTATGCCATCTGCCATCCACATACATTTTTCTCAGTGCCTTCTTCCTTTACCCTGCTTTTATAACACTTACAAAAGTGTCTCTTCTCTACCCTCTAAAATAAATTACCCTCCTGCAACATCCCTTCTCTGGGTGAGTAATCAAGGAGCCTGAATCCACACCACTGACACCATTGAAGAATGTTCACTTGAAATAAAAATAGAGACACACAGTATTTCCAAATGCAGCTCTCTGCATCAGGTATAATTTCTCTTAGGAGCACACAGAGAACACATTAAGTCCAGGGATGGGTTCCTCACTGTCTCTCTCTCCATGCCCCAGTAAGACTCCACACTGGCCCAGCTGTAGAGCTGAGTCCTCAGCGAAGTATCCAAGCCAAGTCCTCCACCACCCTCTCTGTGAAACCAGTGCTCTGTGTCCCTGCTCCAAGCAGCTGACACACACACTCTTTGAGATTTAATTTGCACACACACACACACACACACACACACACACACACACACACACACACACACACACACACACACACACACACACACACACACACACACACGCACATGCACACACACAGACACACACCTGAGAAAGGCTGGCACAGATTTACTCGCTCTGCTATCCTTTGCCCAGACTATAAGGTAGTTACTGCCACCAGACACTCCAAAGACAGATACTCTAAGGCTGTTACAAGGGTACCCAATTATACTGAGTGAAATTAATATTGATACAAATGGTAGTGTTTGACCAACATGACAAGGCTCTCAGCCACAGTGTCACCAAATAAATATAAGTACTCTCAAAGGTTAAAATAATCTCTAAACGACCAGCCACAATTCTTCTTCTTTCAGCTTTTCCCAGTTTGGGGTTGCCACAGCAGATCACTGTCTGCTCATGATTGGCAGTGGAGTTTTACAGTGTCAAGTTGCCAGCCTGGTGCCCAACCTTCCACAGAAGGCACACACATGCACACACTCATGCCTAGGGCCAATCCACCTACAGCATGTCTTTGGGATGTGGGAGGAAACTGGAGCACACCCACGCGACCACATGCAGGACATGCTGACTCCGCACAGAAGGCACCCCAGCCGAGGATCGAACCAGAGAACCTCTTGCTGGGAGATGGTAATGCTAACTGCTGCACCACCATGGCTGCCCTAAAGGACCAGCCACAATGAAAAGTTTAAATATATTTAATAATAAATAATAAAGGAACATGAAAATATTAAATATCTATTTATAATAAATACTTTCAATCACAGAAAATATTAAAATAACACTGATGAATAGTTTCATAGAGATACAGAAAAATAGCACTTAACTAATCTCACTATATTTTCCTAACTAATCTAAAGACTTACTATTCCCAGGTTGCTTACTAAAGCAAGGCAAGATTAAGAGGACTGCGTGGCCTTCCTTCTTAGTCAGATTTCAAAAACAGATCGCTCTGAGACTTCAGTCTCATCTAGTATTAAAACATCATTTCAGTCCTGGATTACAGAATGACATCACATACATCTGGTCATCTGACTTCTGGCTCCCACACTACCCCCCTTTACTAGAAACTGAACCAGAATCTCGCACATATGTTACCATACACACAGGTAGAGCTTTTATAAGATGTGTTATAGCATCTGGAAGTCATAAAACAATTTCAAACTTCCACCCCTTCCAGAGTAGCAATTAGTTCACCCTCAAGAACAATATAGAAGGCTTTCTAGTACAGACTTTTTGTCTATGGATGCATTGTGACCTCTGAGATACAATTTTTATGGCTTATACCAAGTAATTTAATTTCAAACTATTTTTCAAAGTTATCTGGACTGAGATTAATCTCTTCTCTTCCAGTATCCTCTATTACAAGGTATTCATTTCAATAGTTACCATAGAGTCTGACATACAGGTACACTTTTTTGTTCTGTCTAGCAGGACCCACCATTGGCACATTTTTTAACACAAGCAACTTTACGAATATATTTTCAACACAAGCACCTGTACAAATCAGTTTGACATATAAATAATATATAATTCTTTACAAAACACTGTGCTAGCATGCATCTTTGTTGATAGATTAAAAAACGTACATGAGCGAACTCACTTTCATGGAAGTGCATTTTATCGAAAATGCACTCTCACAAAAAAAAAATGACAAAAAACCTAAACAAATAAAACACTACGCAGCCCTGCACCCCCTATACACCCGCCTACTTTAATATTCTCACTCCAAGACCACACTACAGTGGGGAAAAGGGAATATTTCCTTATCCCCGCTGTACCGTGATCTAAGCAACAGTTTGCTTAGTTGTACAATCAACACTACATGTTTATGTACAACTAAATCTACATGCAAACTGCGCATTTTTTTTTTTTTACGAAAGTGCATTTTCGATAAATTGCACTTTCGTGAAAGTGAGTTCGCTCATGTATGTTTCGCTGAAACATGCTTTTGATGTACAGACCAGGACCTGCTAGCATATGCTAAATATCCACTGCCCTACTTTTTCTGGCATAGCTAGTAATACCTCACATCATAACATCTCTCCCCTCTTTGAAGACTCAAGCTAGTTTCTCATGTGACCCTGGAGAAATGTTGGTTGAGAGGAATGAGCCTGTCTGGGAATACATTAACCCATACATTGTCTTGAGAACCCATCTGCATTGGCATTGCTTACCCCACTACAGTTTTATAGTGTCATATCATATACATGCAACCCTAGGCTCCACCTTAGAAATTTGGCATTTTTCTGGTTGTCTCGATGTATCCATAAATCTCTCTCAGAGTCCTCCTGCCATTCACTGCAAATACTCAATGCAAGGGCCTCCCTATCACGGTAAGGCTTCATCATGTTAACATGGTACAATTTGTGTCCCTGCCTCCTGCTTAACAGTTCTGCCATGTAATTAACATCACTGATCTTCCTTAGCACACTGAGGGGTCCGTCACAAGCTGCCTTCATCTTATTGTGTCTGACAGGAATGAAAACCATAACCTGCTGTCCCACAGCATACTGTCAGGCTCGAGCATTCCTGTCATACCAGACATTTTCTGCTGTAGGGCTCCTGCCAGGTTCTCCTGGGCCAAGCCCACGAGCTCCCTGATCCTTATCCTGAGGTTTAGGACATATGCCACAATAGACTCCTTGTGGGATTCACACTCACCCTTCCACTAATCATGAATCAAATCTAAAGGGCCATTCACCCTATCCCATTAAAGCAACTCAAGGGGTGAAAAACCTAGTACTGTCTCAACCATTAATACTTTTCTTAAGTGGTATTTTTTTATATACCAGTGGTATTCAATAGATAATACATGAATAATTAGATGTATATGTATTCACTGTGTAGCCTCATGAAAAGTAATGTTGCACAGTGCTTGTCTTGTGAATCCGACTCAATATATTTAGTAATTCTAAACAAGAAAAATACTGATATGTCATTTCATTCACAGAATTTTCTCAGTCAGACACAGGAATTAGCTTTTAAAAAAGGGCACTTTAATGGATCTCCTGAACAATTATTATTGTCTTCATAAATTTGATACATACATGTAATTATTAATTGGAAGAGTAAATAACATGAAGCCTGTATGAAAAGTTTACAACCTTCAATCACCAAGAAGCATGACTGCTGTTAATCCATTTTTATGTTAGGTCTGCATGTACACTTTTTGAATTCATTTAGAGTATACCTGACTGAACAGCACACAGTACAAGGAGCAAACCCCTGGCTCAGTAAAGAAACCAAACAAATCCTCAAGTCCAGAGACACTGCCTGGCTTTACTATAAAAAAAAACAAAGAAACACAAAGCCAAACTAACTACCAAGAACTGCGCAACTGTGCAAAAAATGCATTAGGCTGGACATAAAAATCCCACTAGACAACATTATAAACTAAATACCAATACAACCCCCCAAAATTTTGGAAAAATGTAAACCAACTACTAAAATCCACCCAAAAGGCTACCCCCAAACCAACCACCCCTGACACTAAAGTTCCCATCGAAACACAATTCAACTCCCACTTTGTGAACTCAATTCTATCCTTAGTATCACAGGACAGTTCCTTCCTCACTAGCCCCCCCCCAACACAAATAACACTAATACAAGATTTACCCTCAAAACAGTTTCCACCACTTCAATCAAAAGCATGCTCTCCAAACTAAAAACCTCATCAACAGCAGCCGACCTACTCCCCAGCTATTTCTTGAAACTCACAGCAGATGCTATTGCTATCCCAGTCTCCACTCTCATAAACAGATCAATTGTTGAAAACTATGTGCCCAAACTCTGGAAAATATCCTATGTTACACCCATACATAAAGACAGGACCTCCACTGAACTTAATAACTACAGACCCACTGCTTTACTCTACCCCCTGGCCAAAATCCTTGAAAAATGCATCCATACTCTGGTGCTAAAATATCTCCTAGACAGCAACATCCTGTCACATATTCATCATGGTTTCAGACCTGCCCATAGTACCACTACAGCCCTCCTCTGCTTCACAGACACAGTAAACCATCTGAAAAACAAAGGCCTGCAGGCATCAGCTCTTTTTTTTTGGATATGTCTAATGCATTTGACACAGTCTTGCACCAAATCTTACTAAACAAATAAAGCCAATATAACCCATCAAATTCCACTCTTACCTGGTTCCAAAGCTACTTAACTAACATGTACCAAGCTGTAAAATGGGAAAATTCTCTCTCTCCTCAGCTGCCCATAACTATAGGAGTCCCACAGGGTTATATCTTAGGACCACTACTATTCACAATCTTCACAAATGACCCCCATACCTCCACACAGCATGCATCAATGGAGATGACACTACCTTAATCTGTGCTGCACAAAACATTCCCACCCTCCTGCAAACAACTCAACTAGCATTCTCTGACATTGAAAACTACCTTACCAAAGCCCAACTTATCCTCAATCCAAAGAAAACTCAGCTTATGATTATAACCAGTTCTAACAAAAACACTGATAACAGTCAATTTACTATCTACTCCACAAATGCTACTCCGTTCCAGTGGCACAGGCTAAGCTATTGGGAATAACCATAAACTCCCACCTAAAATTTGATAGTCATCTCAACTTAA